>NW_027185759.1:27396218-27479614 GCF_028583685.1 Petaurus breviceps papuanus
GAAGGAAGGAAGGAAGGAAGGAAGGAAGGAAGGAAGGAAGGAAGGAAGGAAGGAAGGAAGGAAGGAAGGAAGGGAAAAAGAGCAAAAGAGAGAAAGAGAGAAAGGGCAAGCATGATGGTTTCAGAAAAAAAAAAACTTGAAAAGACTACATGAACTCATGCTAAGTAAAGTGAACACAACAAGAGTATTGTAAACAGTAACAGTAATATTGTTTGATGATGAGCTATGAATGACTTGGCAATTTCCAGCAATAAAATGATCCAAGACAATCCCAAAGGACTCATGATAAAAAAACACTATCTACCTTCAGAGAAATAATTGATGTTAGACCAAAACATACTATTTTAACTTTCTTTTTTTTGTTTGAATTTTCTTCTGTAAAATGACAAATACAGAAATGATTTATATGATTGTACATGTATAAGCTATATC
The DNA here is from genome assembly GCF_028583685.1 of Petaurus breviceps papuanus. Taxonomy (NCBI): domain Eukaryota; kingdom Metazoa; phylum Chordata; class Mammalia; order Diprotodontia; family Petauridae; genus Petaurus; species Petaurus breviceps. The sequence goes on from NW_027185759.1 coordinate 27,396,651, forward strand.
AGATTACTACTGTCTCATGGAGGTAGAAGGAGAGGAATAGACAGATAGAATTTGGAACTCAAAACTTTAAAAAAAAAGTTAAATTTCTTTTCACATGTATTTGGGGAAAATTATATAGTATTTTAAAAGACAGGTATTTCCATGAAACATCACATAATACACCTAATAGGCAATTGCTGATTAAGAACTGGAATTTGGGTGAAGATGCTATTACTAGATACATAGATTTGGGATTCATTTGTGTAGAGATGATATTTTATCCATTTTAAACAATAGGAGATTAGTTGGTCTCCAAGAATAAGAACATAGAAAGAGAAGAGAAGAGAAGAGGCTGCAACACAGAAATTCAGGGAATGATCACAGTAATCACAGGGCATACTGTCAGTAATGGACTAGCAAAGAAGACTGAAAAGGAGCGGTCAGACAAGAAGGAGGAGGACTATTAGAGCGTAATGTAACAAAAGACAAAAGAGGTATGTCCAGGGGTGACAGGCATTAAACAGTTTCAGATGAAGCAGAGAAGTATCAGAATTAATACTGAGGCATGACCATCAGATTTGGCAATTAAATAATAATTGGTAATTTTAGAAACAGCAATTTGCATTAAGTGATGAGGCTGGAATACTGATTGCAAAAAAAGAAGTTCAATAGAGAAACAGATGGGTCATAAAGTATAGAAAATTTTGGTGTTTTTTTTTTCCCTGAAGAGTTTGATTAAGAACAGACAGAGATATAGGAAAATATTTTGAAGAAATAGTAGTTCTAATTAAGGTTTTTGTGTCTCTTTGGGGGTTTTTTATTGTTGTTCTTTTAGGAAAGGAGATAAGTGTATATTGAAAGATAGTATGGAACCAGTCGATAGGGAAAGGTTGAAGATTAGGAAAAAGGGGGTAGATGGATGAAAATGCAATCTGCTAGAGAAGATGGGGAAAGATGAGATCAGTTAAACTTATAAAGAGGTTTTCCTGGGCCAGGAGAAAGTTCAGTTGTTTTTCAGAGACTATGGAAGAGGAGAAAAGCATGGGGGGAAGCTAATGGGATTTTGTGATGAAAAGGATGGGACAAAGGGAAGCTAATATCAGATGGCCTCATTTTATTTTTACAGTAAAGCGAGAGGCAAGATCCTCAGCTAAGATGAAGAGGAGGTGTGGTGTGAATTTGAATATCAGAGAGATGGTTTGGAATAACTCTGAGGAAGAGTGAGATAAGGATCAATTAAGGAAGACAAAAAAGAATTGGTGAGGTGTATGTCTCCCTGTTTGTACCTGTATCTATGTATCTATGTCTATGTGTACTCACAGAATTCCTGGGTAGAAATCAAAGTAACTGTTTTCATATCCAAGAAATATGAGCATTCTTTTATTCTGGCATCAAGTAGTCATATCTATAGATTAGAAAATTAAATTATTTCACTTATTAATAATAATCAGGTCCATGTACTAAAGTAAAATAACTGAATTTGGCTCAGAGTATTCCAAATGGGGGCTCAAATCCAACTTCTATTACTCACTACTTAAGTGACCTTGGACAGGTAGCTTTTGTTCTTTGGTCCTCCATTTCCTTGTGTGAAGAATGAAAGATTTGGCTGGCGATCTCTAAGATCTGTCTAAATTCTATGATCCAAAGAAGATGATTTGTCTTTCAGACAAATGAGTACACAGCTTAGGCTGTTTGACTGAGCTTTACAATAAGGATTAGAATATCTGCTTCATGCTATAAAAATGTATTCAGTTCATTGTACATTTAGCATGCACAGAAATGAGAGTCATTGGGAAACAAAAACTAAAAATTTACTGAATATAATTCAGCAGCATCTATTACAATAGTCATGTTAAATAGATGTTAATAATGGACTAAGAGATGGAAGACATGCAAAAATTTCAATCATAATATTTGTTGAAATAATTAGTTAATAATTTTAAAATAATTGATTAAATGCCTCAGGAGTTTAACAATACATAAGTGCCAAAACATTCATTTAAATAAGTTAAAATGAATAAAACTTTCAGTGCTTGTGCCTAGAATATTAGACAGAGAAAGAACTGTATCATTTCCACTAGTTCTGAGAATATTGAATGGGACTGAGGTGATGGGGGGTGCAGTGGGATAGAGAATATTCTTGGAGTCTGAAGAATTGGATTTGGATTTTGACTTGGCCACTTACTGTGCAACCTCACTTATTTCACTTCATCTCTCTGTTCCTCAGTTACATCATTTATAAAGTGGGAAGAAAGGACCAGATGGTCTCCAGTGTTCTTTCTAGCTCTAATAATCTTTATTTCTATGACTGAATGAGTGATGATGCTATTTATATAGAAGCAATACATATATGAATACATACATAGGGGTTTATACTATATATGCATACACCTACACACATGTGTATTATCTGTATATATAGTCACATTTTCTTTATTCAATTGAACAGATTGGGTGTGCTGGTGGCTGGAGTTTCAATTGTCCAATGAGCATTACATATACAAGCCAGGAAATGCTATTGCACAGTGTAGCAATCTTATACCTTAACCCAGATTTTATATAGCAATAATTAAAATCCTGTCATATTGTAGAGGTAGTGCTATGGACAGAGCCTAGAGTGTTTGAGACAAGTGATCTGTGTCCATACTCTCTGGCTATCCTTTACTACCTACACAACCTTGATCTGTCCATTATCATGCTTATTATATGACCTGGGGTGAGTCAGTTTTTTTTCTTCCTCTTTGGGTTTTAGTTTCCTTATCAGTAAAATGAAGGAATTGGACTAGATACCCTCTATGGTCCCTTTCAGCTGTAACTCCATGTGATAGTAATGGCAATTAAAGATTCCCCTGTATTGGCTTGGTTTTCAAATTGATTGTGTTAAAACCCAGAGCTTGTTAATCCCACCTGTGGGATGGCCTTGTTGATGTGAAAAGAAAGTCTTGAACTGGGAGGAGCTGGTGACGTAGATTTGGAGAGACAAGAAAGAGGCAGAGGAACCTTTTTTTGGAAGCAGCACCTCGTGGAGAGAGAGAGACTAAGAGAATTGCTGGTGGATGCTTTGAATTGCCCTGGACTTTTGAGACCTGCCCCCTGAGCTGCCAAGGACTGAGGAGACATGGCTGTTTTGCTGGTACTCTGTCTGCCTGTTTTGATGTTGTTTTGCCAGATTTGTCCACTGGTGAAAGACTGTCATGTTGAAGAAGTCCTGGAACCTGGCTTTTGGTTAAGAAGCCCTGAGACTGTCCTGCAGACAGAGAGTGAATACTGTCCACTGGTGAAGGACAGTGCTGTTGTTGCAGGGGTCTGGGAACCTTTCTGTTGGTTCAGAAGCCCTGAAGAAGGATTTTCTTGTTGTATGTTTACAGAAATCCTGGGAGAGGGCTTTGCTAATGTTTTCAGGGGTTCTAGGACTGTTCTACAGACAGAGGATGAATTAATGAAGGGACTGGCAATGTATCTTGTGGCCTTGCTAAGCCTTGTCTCCCCAGGAACTAAGATTGCTGAGAACTTGCCTCATGTCAAGATGAAGAAAAGACCTCCATTTGGGTATTAAGTGCTGAGCTTAAACTTGATGTAACTCTGGGGTAGATTCAATTGTGATCCAGGGGTGGGGAACTTTTGACCTTTTTGTGTTCTATGGTTGAGCAAATGAAATGTATTTTACTTATGTTTGGAAACTAATCTCCATTTGAGAAGAGGGGCTTTGTGGTGGACTAAATGAAGGTACAGCCTAGGGGTGGAGAGGTATTTAGACCAGGGATTTTGTAATTGATTGAATGATTGGAAGGTCCTGGGGTGGGGTAGTCCTTGGAGATTATTTAATCACTCTTAGTAAATGCTGTATTTGGAATGATGTCATGTTTTGACCTTCTCTGTTCTTGGTTTGTCACTGAATAAAATGGAGAGCACCTATGCTGGTATTCTGAACCTTGGGAAGTTGCCTTTCCATGGCATTACATTACACTCCATTATCATTATTTTCAAAGGGAGCTTCAGAGTGCTTTAAAAGAAATAGTTTACAACCAATAGAAAATAAAGTCTCCATTTGACCTTGTAGAGATTGTGTATATGGTAACTTTAACCAGATTAAAAAAATATATCTATAGCACTGAGATGAAATTTCCATGCCTTCAAAATTACCTTGACGAGTAATATAACAAGCAATCTGGGCGAAAAAGATCTTCCAGAAGGGAGAAAGCTGACCCAGGCAAGCTGAGCATTGCTGTGAAGTATCAGGTGGAGATCAGTTCCTAACCATGATGTTGTTAGCTTTTGGCAGACAAAGGAATACTGTAGTTGCAGTCTCCAAAAGCTTCCATCACAAACTTTCCCATTGTGCTTCCCACTGGAGATTCAGAACCACTCTTCAAATTTCTTTCAGAAAATAAAATAAAGGCTTAAAATAGTTCTCTAACTTTTCCCAAAAAAAGTTATTTGGTGTCTTCAGGATCTGAGGCCCAAGTTGGTTCATATAAAAAGATTATTTTCAGTTCTGCTGCTGGGTTCATAGCCCAGGTTCTACAGATGATTAGGTAATCTTCATTGATCTTTTCTGTTATAGAAAACCACTTATTAATGGCAATGGACAATGAAGATGGGATAAGAGGAACCACAGACATTGTAAGTCATTTTTTTAATTAATGAAAATCTACTTCCTTTTACTCCCACATCCCTCTATATATACACATAGAGAGACATTGAGAAAGCAAGAGAAACAAATTTCATGATATAAAAATGTATTGTATAGACAAACAACACTAAATTCCCCCATTGATCATGTCTAAAAATTAGTCTCAAACCACACCCTGAGTACATCAACTCTTTTCCAGCTGCTGAGCAACTTGTTTCATATTATGGGTTAGTGATTAGTCATTGTGTTGCTGAATCCCTAGTCTTTAAAAATGATCTGTCCTTAAAATATTGTTGTTAATATATATATATCTATATATATATATATATATATGTATATATATATATCAGTTTTTTTCTTGATTCTTCTCACTTTGCTTTGGATCTATTCATATAAACCTTCCCAGGTTTCTCTGAAATCATCCCCTTTATCATTTCTTTTTTTTTTTTGCTTTTTGGAGGGCGGAAGTTAGGACAATTGGGGTTAAGTAACTTGCCCAAGGTCACACAGCTTGTGTGTGTGTGTGTGTGTGCATGTTAAGGATCTGAGGCTAGATTTGAACTCAGGTCCCCCTGATTCCAGGGCCAGTGCTCTATTCACTGCACCAACTAGCCACCTCCCCCCACAGTTTATCATTTCTTAAAGCATAATAATATTCCATCATATTCCTCCACTATGATTTGTACAGTCATTTCAAAATTAATGGGTACCCTCTCAATTTCCAGTTTTTTTGTTACCACCAGAAGAGCTGAAATAAATATTTGTTCCTTATGGGTTCTTTTCCTCTTTGACATCTTTGGTATCTTTGACATCGTTAGTAGTGGCATCACTGAGACAAAAGGTATGCACCGTTTAAATATGAATGTAGTTTGAAATTGCTTTCCAGAATTCCTGGATCAGATCACAATTCAAGCAATAATTCATTAATGTCCCTGTTTTTCCACAACCCCTCCACCATTTGTCATTTCCATTTTTTGCCAACTTTAACACTCTCCTGAGTGCCAAGGTAGAACTTCAGAATTCCCTTAATTGGAATTTCTCTAATTATTCCTCGAAGCTAGGTGGCAGAGTAATAGAATGCCAGACCCAGATACAGGAAGACTAGTCTTTCTGATTTCAAATATGACTTCAGTCACTTACTAGTTGTGTGGCCCTGTGCATGTCACTTACCTCAGCAGTCTCATCTGTCAAATGAGCTGGAGAAGAACATGGCAGGCCACTCCAGTATCCTTGCTAGAAAAATACAAATGGGGTCACAAAGAGTCAGATAAGACTGAAAAAAATGAACAGTAACAACAATAATTTTTCATAATTTGACACATTTTTTGTAGCTATGGATAGCTTAGTCCTCATCCTCTAAAAACTCTTAAAAATTTGAACATATCCTTTGAACATTTGTCAGTTGAATAACAGCTGCTGGGCCCTGAAGAGACCTTAGTTAAAATTATACATTTAGGTCATACTAAAGAACATGAGGCCATATAGTCAGCTAGCTTGTTTCAATTCTTATATAAACCGAATGTCCTTTATTTTCATTCATTCAGATATTCATTCATTCAAAGTTAATGGAATACTTATATACAAGGCACTGTTCTAAGTATGCTCTAAGAGAGATAAAGACATAAGTAAAAGCTAGTTCCTTTTTTTGGAGAAAAAAAGCTGTAGTTTTCTGAATGAAAGTTTGTTGTGGTCTGGACAGTTTATCGAGCCCCAAAACACATTAAAATCACATCCATCAATAGGAGTAAAAGGTAGGAAAATAATCCATGGACAGTCAGTCAGTTTCCAAAAGACAACTTATATCTATATCACAAGTGTATCTCAGAAAAGAATTCTATATACATAATAATAATTAATAACAGGTATGGTAATAATATATAGTACTTCTAGACTTTTAAGACATGTGCATATACAGGAATATTTTTGTGTACATGCATATGTGTGCATATATGTATATGTACATTTATGTGTATATATGTGTGCATATTTAAATATAGATATAGAGGTAGAGGTGGAGTTTAGAGACAGACAGACTGTCTCTAACAAATTACTGTTCAACTAGAAGAATCTCCACTTTTATACTAGTTATATTTCTTCCCATCACTAATGGAATATATGGGGATTCTCACCATCAAATCCTTTTCCTTTTCAATTCAATGCCCTTTCTTTACATTGTGTCATCCAAATCATCACTTCTCAGTTTACTCCCCATATCTACTCTGCTGAATTTCAGTTCATACATAAGTAAGCTACTCTCTTTTATTCAAAATATCCAGCAATAGTTACAGAATTTAGTTTTGTCTACTTAACACAAGTATGCTGTTTCACTTTTCTCTATCCACAGACCATTTTAATTCCCTTCTTACATTGAGATAAGTAAAATCCTGTCCAGTTGACTTTCCAAAAGATATATTCTTTGACGAAACTATTGCCCCAAACCACACAAAGTATAGTGACAGAGAGGGACCTTGAGGTTAGACAGTAACAGTGGAGTATAGATGCACCTTTTGCCTCTCTTGTCACCACTCCTTCCTCTTCTCAGTCTTGTCTAGCAAATGTCCATAAGAGGTAGTGTGGCCTAGTGGTAAAAGTGTTGGCTGTAAGTAAGCCAAGACAACTAACACTTTCTAACTGTGTGACTATGGTGGAGTGGCTTAATCCTTCCAAACTCAGAATTCCCTATATGCAAAGTAGAGGTAATGATAATAACTACCACTTAGGGCTGTTGTGAAAGTCAAACAATCACATAGGTTCACTTGAAAACCTTAAAATACTTTGGCAACATAAGTACTTATTATTATTATTATTAAGTAATTGGAAAATACAATCTCTCAAGCATCTAAAATGAGTACCATTCATAGGATTATGTAGAAGCCCATGAAGGTTTGAAGCAAGATACGATATATAATAAATGAGGAGTTCTGCAGACCAGAAGCAAAGGATATCATAAAGGAATTATGTGCTTTGAAAAGAAGATGGGCTGATTATGAGGTAAGAGGGGGGAATGGCATCCTTCCAATGTCAAAAGAAAGAAATGAAGAACCCCATTCTTGTTGTATAGACCCCTTGGGGGAAAACTTCAGGGAAGAGATATGGATTAGAGTTGCATGAATAGGTAGGCAGGGATTAATTATGATATCTATCATTGGTGGGGACTTCTAAATCTGATAGCCCTTGTAGTATTAGAAATGGAATGGAATATTTGGATGGAATATTGGATGGAAAATTACAAAGCTTTAATCTCATTTATCTTTTAAGAGACAAAATAACTACACTCAATAACAATTAATACTTCTCTAGCATTATGATTGACAATGTATTTTCCTCACAAAAGCTACTTTTTAAAAATTAAATTTGATTTTTCAATAAATTAGCATTCATTTTTTTCTCTTCTACCACCCCCTCAAATTTAAAAAGGAAATGAAAATCCATTTAAGAAATAGTCAAGCCAAACATGTTCTAACATTAACCAAGTTGAAAAAATTTATAGTGCACATATTATTGTCCCCTTTTTAAAGCTGATAAAACTGAGGCTTCATAGGGAAAGTGATTCTCACAAAAATGAGTGGCAGCAGACGTTCATACCCAGGTATTCTGAGCTGAAGTCTAAGATTCCTTCCTTGGTACCATTCTGTAGCCTGTTAATGAGTTAAATCTAAAAGCTATTTGGAGCTTACCTTTAAACTACTCCTAACATAGCCCAAGGTGCATCTTTCTCACCAGCGACCCTTCAGAAGAGAGAGAGAACAATTAAGTGGCATTTTTTGCAGTTACAGTAAAAATGCCTTCACAGGGCTATGTTATCTTGTGATAATGAGGCCATTTAAGCGTGTCACATTTTCATTTTCAACTTTATGTTCATTTTAATTACTTTCATCGGAACACACTCTCTCTCAACTTTCTTTCCTTTTTTTTTAAACACATGCCTTTCTAATCAAAATGCTTGATTCATTAGCACTGTCAGTAGTTTAAGCAGACACGTTATTCATACAGTAAATTTCAGCAACTAGTTCTAGCACAGCAACTGCTGATTGCTAATGTTAGCCATAATGGTTTTTTAAGTGTCTTAGGAAAGTCAGATAAGAACGTTTATTATAGCAGGCAGCTACCTAAGTCAGTAGAACACTCATGCCACCTATTGGCAATTTACATGAGATCAGCAATCAAATTGAGTGCAAAAAAAATGTACAAAAACCAGTAGTTCCTACCGATTCCATTGAGTCAAGCTGTCAAATTCAAAAGTAAAGATAGCAAGTTATCGCATTGAAAACATCACCAGGGGAACCAACCCTGACACACTGGAGAGATTTGAGGTAGAGTAAACAACACAGGGCCTCAAGCTCATGGAGCATGAGGATTGGTTGAAGGAGCTGGGCAACTGAGGAAGTATATCTCAATCTCTATGGGCCTCAGTTTTCTCATCTATGAATTGAGCAGGTCGGATTAGGAGGTGGACTTCTAAAGTTTCTTCCATATTTAAATGTGTGGTTCTAAGTATATAAAGCTCCATCAGGGAAAAATTCAAAGCAATGAATGAGAGTTGCAGAGAGACAGATTCGAATACAGAAATATTTCCTAACTGAAATAATCCCACAGTGAAAATGGCTGCTTTGAAAGGTAGACACTTGCCTTTCGTTGGATGTCTTCTAAAAAAGGCTAGATAACCTCTGATTGGACATGTTATAGAAAAGATTTTCATTGAGATGTAAATTTGGGGGTGATTTCTTCATATCTGTAATTCTATGAATATTTTAAAAGTCATAGGTAATGCGGTGATGATTATGTAAGAGAGGGAGAGAGGGATAGCTAGATGATAGATAGGTAGATAGATAGCTGACTAGACAGATCAGAGCTTACTTGAGAGCTTACTATGTGTCAAATGTACTATTATTATGGGTAAAATGTGCAAAGGTAGCCCAGGAGATGAAATGTAAGGGGAATTCTAAGATGGAAATAGAAGGTATACATGTATACACACTCTATGGATACTACAGCTTTTCTATAACACTTTTGCTGGAAAGCAGAATTCTGAATAAAACATGCCAATTTTAATGACATTCAATGCAACTTAGGCAGCAGAGTGCCAAAAGGTCTTGTTCGGAGGTCATTCTATTTATAAGGGGATTATACAACATGGATTCTCAAGAGAGAATCATAGCCAGGATACAATTTATGTTGTCAAGAAACCTTGCCAGCATCTTTGATGACTGGTCATAATCATTATAAAATATAAACAATTTCCAAAAAAGATAGCTGGCATCTGCTCCTAAGCCTTTACTGATTTTGTGATCCATGCCTAAGATATTCTCACCCTATTAACCTTTTGAAATCTTACCTATTCTTTAAAGCCAGAACCAAATGCTGCCTCTGACAGCAAGTCTTCCCTGATTCTTCCTATGAAAAATATCCATATACCTTAAGCCTTGAATTATACCTTATTTGGACCTTTTTAATGCTCTTATGGACAGCTAGGTGATACATTGGATAGAGTGCCAGGTCTGGTATCAGGAAGACTCATACTCTTGAATTCACATCTGGTCTTAAACACTTACTAGCTGTGTGACCCTGGGAAAGTCCCTTAAACTTGTGTACCTCATTTTCTTCATCTGTAAAATATGCTGGAGAAGGACATGGCAAAAATGCTAAATAAACCCCAAATGTGGTCACAAAGAGACAGGAGTTAATTAAAAACAACCGAACAAAATGCTCATAATTCTGTGCATTATACACAAAATGCTATATACTTTAACTGCTTAAATGTTTTTGTTTTTTTATTCTTGTCACCATACCTCATGTTTCTTAACTTTCTTATAATCAAAGTAAAGGCAATGATCATGACTTTCTCCCTCCTAGACAATGTACTGCATTCTGCTTAATAATAGGTGTTTAATAATTGCCTATTGAATTGAATGGAAAAGTTGAATTGAAGCTTTGAAGATTAAGGAAGTAATCAAAGGTCAGTAAAGGCTTCATATTCTAGGTGCATAGGATCATAAATCTAGAAGTAGAAGAGAGACTTAGTCTAACACCGTTATTTTACAGATGAGGAAAGTGAGTGAAAGAGGCTTGCCCAGGCTCACAAAGCTAATAAGTGTCTGAAACAGGATTTGAACTCTGAGCTACCTGATTCCAAGCCCAAAGTATCATCCTTTATGACATGCTGCTTCTCTAAAGAAAACAGCCCTAGGGAGGAATCATGCAGCTTAGGTGGTTGGGATTTTAAATCTCACATTTGATTATCTAGAGTCCTGTGAAGTTGGCTAAATCATTTAATTGATCTGGGCTTCAGTTCACTCCTAAAATGAGGGGTTGGACTAGATAACCTCTAAGGCTCCTTCAAGCTTGGATTCTTTGGTTCTATCTAATGGATTTTCTACTCTAGGAGCATTACTCCATAATGCCAGCTATGTGCATTTGGCAGGGGTGGGGGAAAAGAATTAGGAGGGCAGGATTCTAGATGATTTCTCTGGCTATGCTTGATATTTTTCTCCATAACCAATAGCCTTCAGGAACTAAACTTTCTTCATTTAACATAACAGAAATAAATGTTGACACAATAGTAGTTCTAAATCCTAGTGAGCTGGAGTTTGAGGAGAAAGTCTGGCTTAGTAGAAAGAACATAACCATGGTGTGCAAATTATTTGGAATAAGCAATACTTTGATTGTGACAGCAAAGGTCCTCCACATATATTTCTACTAAAAGTAGATTGACTCCAGACATTCTAACTGGATGAGATAAAACTGAATTGTGATGGTTTCCTCACTTTTAAGTCTTTCTCTGCTCTTTGAATACTGGGAAGTATTCAAGTGGTTCATTACTCTTATTTTTTGTTCTTTTTATTTTAATTCAGGGAATTCAAGAAATGACATTACTCAAAGGAAATTGGTAAAAGTAGTAATTCTTTTCGAGGGTATTATATTGACTATTAGAGATACTGCACTGCATTTTGCTATGGCAAAATCAAGCATTTCAAAGACCAATCAAACCCCAACTGAAAAGTGATTATTCATATCAAAATGTAAAAAAAAAGCATAGTCAAAGAAAAAAAATGAAAAGAACTAATAAACTATTGGGATAAAATCACTTAATTTATGCTTAAAAGGAGGGAATGATTATTTTAGGTGAAGTTGATAGTGTGAGCATTTCTTACCGGTGATGCTGTAATTCTGCATGTGACTCTTGAAATTAGAAGGACATTGGAAAGACTTGTTTTGTTCTTTTTTGTTTTTAATACAACAGCATCAAAAATAACTACTAGACATTATGAAGAAAAAAAAAGATGCTTGTCTTGGATGAGATAATATAAAGTCTGAAGTATTAAAATTAGAAAAAATAAAGTATTGACTGACAAAATTTACTTCTTCATTTGTCTAAACCTCTGCCACAAGAAGTTGAGGTAAGCCTGTGAGATCTGAGCACATTGGTAAAAACATCCACTCCCAATATATTTGTTGTTTGTTTGTTAAATAAGTAGGGAGTCATCCATTTTGAAGGAATGATAAACTCTGATAAATATTTTGATACGGTGAGCAGTAGAGTTGGTCAAGAATGGATTCCAGTCTCAGTTGTTATATTTACTAACTCTGTAACCCTGACCAACCTTCAGCCTCAGTTCAGGGACCCTCCTGCTAGCTAATGTGTAAGGCTGTAGCATGACTCTACCTCCAAGTATGACAAGACTTACTTCTATTAGAAATTGAGTAAGAATGTGCAATTTTTCAATAAAACAGAACTAATTGTCTTTTCTCTTCTCCTCTCTTCTTCTAAACGTCTCTATTGTAGCTCATTTACAGTTTCAGTGTCACTCCCAGATCCTTACTCTCAAACACAACAATTACCAAATTATAAATTACTCCCACTCCAATCAATTACCATATCTTATGATTTATATATTTACAACTTGGCTTGCTTATGTGCCCACCATGGGAAGACCTTCATTTCCATTCACCTCAACTATGGAAAGAGCTTTATAACTGATCTCCGAGGTTCACACCAATTTAGCTTCCACTCAGTTGGCAAAATGACTTTCCTGAAGCATATGTCTGCCAACTGCATCCCTCTATGCACTGAGCTCCAGTAGCTTCCGATTACCTTATGGATCAAATGCAAATTCCTGTATTTATGCATTAGAGTTCTTCATAAGTGGCCTTTGCTACCTTTCCAGTCTTATACGACGTTTTACTCCTCCACACACACTGATCCAGCTCTATTCACCTGCTGTGTTCCTTGCCAACAATATTCCATCTCTGATATCTGGGCATTTCACTGCCTGTCCTCTACGACTCTGAGGCTCGCTCTCCTCATCTTTACGCCTGAGCTTCCCTGCCTTACTTTAAGGCTCACATCAAATGCCACTCCCTACAGGATGCTTCTTAAGGGCTTCCTTTCCCCTTTACCTCAACTGCTAAGACATATTCCCAATTCCTATTACCTTTATATGCCCTTTATCATATACTCATATGATTAATATTCACCATATGTATATATACAATGTGTGCACACATATATGTATACACACATGCACGCACATTTAGGTGTGTATACACATATGTGTGTGTACACATGCAGTCTTCCCCTATACATGTGAGTTTCTTGAGGACAGCGACTGTTTTTGCTCTGCATTTTATACCCTAGCTCTTAGCATTGTTGGTATTGGCGCTGTCAGTGTTGTTCAGTCCTTTCGGTCATGTCTGACTCTTCATGACCCAATTTGGGATTGTCTTATCAAAGATAATAAAGTTGTTTGACATTTGCTTCTCCAGCTGATTTTACAGATAAAGAAACTGAAGTTCAAAAGGGCTAAGTGACTTTCCCAGAGTCACACAGCTATCAAATGTCTGAGGCAAGATTAAGACTCCAGTCTGCTTGATGCCAGATCCAACACTCTATCCACTATGTGACCTAGCTGCTCCTAGAAGAGTATAATATCTAAATCAAATTGTGTTGATTGATTGCCAATCCACATGGACATTTGGGAGAATACAATATAGATTTATGAAGATCCTATATCATTTAATTATGAAAAGTTGTCCTGTGAATCTTGAGATCCATTTGGGAACTATTCACACTATTTGGAAGAGGCATTTTTTTTCCCGAAACCCTCATTCATTGAAAGCAAGAGCAGAAGTGAACAAGAGAGAGAGAAAGAGGGAGAGAGACATAGAAACAGACTGAGAGAGACATAGAAACAGAAACAGAGATGCAGTGACAGAGAGAGACAAAGACAGAGAAAGAAAAGAAAAGAAAAGGAAGGGAGAGGGAGAGACAGAGAAAAAAAGCCAGAGAGAGACACACACACAGAGAATGTTTATTGTTCATTTTGACATTTTCCCAGGGATACAGAGGAACTGGGGACACTTAATAACCACAATAAATCAGGGAGTAAGTATTTATTGAACACCGGCTGGGTGCTTGACAATCTCCAGGCATTTATTAAGTGCTTATTATGTTCACTGTACTAAGCATTGAGGAAAGGTAGAAAGTAAAAAACAGTCTCTACCCTCAAGGACCTCATATTCTAATGGGGGAGACAGCAACTGTGTACATACAAAATATATACAGCAAAAATGGAAGGTAATCTGAGCGGATGGCACAAATATTGGGGGGATGAGGAGGGAGAGAGACAGCCAGGAAAGTCCTCCTGAAAAAGACAGAAGATGAACTAAGTCTTACAGGAAGCCAGAGAGGATCTGAAGGGGAGGGGAGGGAGCAGAGGATTTCAGGCAGAGACAATCAGAAAAATGCAGAGTTAAGAGCTGAAATGTTGCTTGAGTAATAGCCAGAATCCTGGAATACAGGTTTTATGCAGGACATCCAGGCCTAAAATGATCTGGAAGGTAAGAAGGAACCAGGCTGTGAAAGACCAGACTTTTAGATATGGTAACACCTAGAAAAGAAACCTAAGACATAGTTTACACCAGTCACATGCTCCTACTAAGTTCCCACAGTGCCACTCACACTTAGTTTAATACTATATTCCAGCTGAAAATGTAAAAACTATGCTGCCTGACACCAATAACTTCATGTAACAGAATGTTCTTGTGGCCTCTAAAATCAGTCTTAAAAGATTGCCAGAAGCCTTTTCCTGGAAGCTCAATAGGCAACATTCCCTTTCCATGTACCTTGTACATTTACCAGGATATATAGACATTGTCTCCCTGTGAAGGCTCAAGGAAGGTGGTTTGCACTAGAGATTAGGGAGGGATATATTTCAGTCCCCAGAGGGGAAGGTTTATAAATGTCTGTCTCCTTTCTATACTGAAGAAAATGAGATCAAGAAGGCTTTTGTGTTTTTAAATAGCAGCTCTGTGTGTTCCTTTTAGGGGTTGACATAAGACAGGCTAAGACCTGAAAGCCACCCAGGGGCCATTTGGTTGTACTATTGAAGTCTTTTGTGAGTTGTGGCCTGATCTAGAAGAAGGCTTTTTCTAGCATAGAGATAGTTTAAAAGGAGCCCTGTGCTAAGGAAAGTTACAAGTTCCAGAATCTCCCACAATAGAATTGATAATGGCTCCTGTTAATACAAAGCTGGTCTTGGCTTTACAGCTACAAATACAATCATACACTCCCCTTGAGTATAAAACCTAGCTAGCAACTGGGGCTAGATTGCCTTCTAAAATATTTAATTCTTTAAGATAGTCAGTAGGGCATAGTAGATAAAAAAAGCTCCCTCTACTGTCTGTGTTATCCTGGGGAAGTAACAACCTTTCAATGTTCAGCACCACAATGGGCTAGCCTGAAGAAGGAACTTCCCGTCTGGGCAGCAGCAATAACCACGAAATCACAGGTCCAGGTCACATGCTCCAAATACTACGATCATTTGAAATTTTTTAAATGGGTTAATGATAGTGATTAAAGCTAGAATACTTTAATCTTCACTAAGTTGTCTCCATAATCTTAATAGCTGGTTAAATTGTTCATATTAAAACCAGAGAGCAATGGTATAAAGTGGATATGGTGTAAGAGTCAAGAAAACTAAGGTTCCAGTCCTGAACTAAACATTTATTGGCTATTTGATGTTAAACCTGTCATTTAACCTCTCTGGGACTCAGTAGACTGAGCTGTAAAATGGGAATAATGATAATATCCACTCCACAAAATGATTATAGACATCAGGTTTGATAATGAATGAAGACAGCTTTGTAAGTCTTAAAGAGCTCTAGATATGGGATTTGCTATTATGCTCTCTGTGGAACAGGGTTTCAAGTCACAAAAAATTCCAACATTGACTTCTGGAAGATATCCTCTGCCAAGAATTGAAAGGGATGCCACATGTGTGAGGGATAAAACATTCACTTATTTCCATTTCAGAATAATATGGAGATGCATAACTGCCTAAATATCTGCCCACTCATGCAGTCATTGCCTAGCAAGTTCATAAATCAATGTTAATTAAGCTGAAGTATCAGTTTTGATGGGGCTCAAATTCGCACATATATATTTAATAATGAAAAATTGTAGGTCATTTCTTTATCTGGAAAGACATGTGCCATTATAATTCGATTAATCTTTGTAGAACATACTAAACTAAGGTTATACAAGTCAATTAAACTCTTTTTTTATGAAAAAAACTAAAATGAATAGTAATCCAAGGCTGGCCCCAGGGGCCTGGCTGTCATACTTCCACACTGAAGACCTATTTGCTGCACTTTTAGTGAAAAATTACCTTAAATTGGACCTGATCCCAAACCCCGTGCTGTGGTATGGTGATATTGCCCCATGTCTCATTGGTGATAATGCCCCATCTTTCATTCCATATCCATGGGTAAAAATGCCATGGAAAAGAAAAGTACATTGAAAGACCTCAGAACCCAAAACAATACAGTGAACATTTGATTCTGTAGCGTTCTCATGATTCATATTGCAGTTTCCCCCTCACATCCCAAATCACAGGATCACAGCTTTAAAGCTAGAGTTTGTTGATTCATTATTCAAAATACCTCTTGTTCTTGTCCAAGGTATAATAGGCCTGGAAACTAGTTCCTATATTCCTCCTGGCTGTGTTACTTGTGCCCATAATAATCACCAGAAACTGGCAGTGGTCACCACATCTGAAAATTCTTGGGCAGTTCCCTATTGAACTGTGGAGAGATGCCCAAAACAGGAGGGAAGCTACTCCGAGCATTACATGGTCAGGTCTCAGTACAGCTGGCCAGCACCCCGACTGCAGGAGTTTTCTGTCTCTCTCCTTTCTTCTTCCTTTACCTTTTACTCCATAGTCTGGGCATCCACATCAGCATTTCTTGACTCCCAAGAAATGACCACGTAATCCCTCACCATGTAACTGCTAATTTCTGGAATGGCCTGTCTCAATATTTGTGAGATCGTAGACAGAGTACTCAGACTATGGTGGAATACTCTACATCAAATAATTTCATCTAACATGTCCTTAGTGCTGTAAGTATTTCAAAGCATTCACACCTACCATGTCCTCTTTATCAGCTAACAGTTATCTTTCCAATCTTCTCATCCTTTCCTACCTTAAATATACCAATCACCCAAATCCAACTCACATTTATTTATTCCCAAACTATCTAGCAAAATAAAACATACAAAAATATAAAAGACAGAGACAGGAAAGACACAGTGAGAGTCAGAGACAGAGAACTCAAAGAAAGAAGGGAAGAAAGAAGAAAAGGAAGGAAAGAATGAAGAAAGGAATGAAGGAAGGGAGGGAAGGATAGAGGGAGGAAGAGAAAAAAATAACAAAGGAAGGAAGAAGAGAGAGAGAGAAGGAAGGAGAAACAGGATGTGCATCAGTTAGCTCCTCTATGTACCTGATTGAAAATAATCTATTTACTAACTCATCTTAAGTGGGGCATCAAGTCTGATTTATCTTCCCTCTTCATTTGCAACTTTCAAGTCCCTAGATTCCTTAAAAGCTCAGTTCAGGTGCCAATTCCTAAATAAGGTGTTTCGTGGTCCCTCTAAGAGGTTTCTGCTCTTTCACACTTCAAAATATTTTTTGTATATACTTTGTGTTTATACATCTGGGTACATACTGTATCCTACTAATAGCAAAGTCCTTGGTGATTGTTTTATTTTTTTTTGTATCCCTGGCACTTGGCATAGTGCCTGACACATTTGAAGCACTTAATAAATAATTGTCTTGTTCAGGTGAATTAAAATTTTGGAATGTTTTATATTAAAACATGTTTTCCAAAAAAGTATTATATTTAAACATAATTCCATGAAAATAAAATGATGCATCATAACATCCAGCCATCGACCCTGGTCATTTTCTCATCTGTCTTGCATCTAGGTAGCACAGTGGATAGAGCATCAAGCTTAAAGTCAGGGAAGCTTGAATTCAAATCTAATCTTAGATACCTACTAACTGTGATCCTAGACAAATAACTTAACTTCTGCTTGCCTGTGATTCCTCATCTATGAGATGACAATAATAATAGCGCTCAGTTTCCACGATTATTGTATCAAATGAAATCATAGGAAAGCACCTTGTAAGTGCTGTATAAACGTTAGTTATAATTATGAATGCCTTGTTTTCCCCTACTTTTACAGCACTTATTGACTGGATCACCAGAAAATACTTAACAAGTCCAAAGAATAGTTTATCCATTCATCTCTGGAATGCTCCTTCTGGGATCAGGTTGTTTTAGACTTATGATCCTGACTTAAGGAAACCACTTTATCTAACCATTCTCAGACAGAATTCCAGAGCAGACAGCACTTATTTTGCAAAGGGTTGTTCACTCCAGTCAGGATGCTGCATGTATTACTGCTCTGCATGTATCCCAGAACCTTCCATAATACCTTTGAACTCCTCTCTTTGGATTCAGTGGTCAAAATAATGCTATTATAAAACCTCTGGTTCTGGAAGGGTTCCGTCAATCTACTGCCCTAAGAATCAGCTCAACATTCTTATGATTGCTCAGATAATCTTTTCCAGGTCTACCAGTCCCATAATATATGTTGTCTTTACCTATTAAATTCTTACTTGAAAGCAGAAATTCTCTTACTTTTATTTTATTTATATCCCTATTTCCAATGCCTGTCACATAGTAAGTTCTTTATAAATGTTTCATTTATTTTTTCATCTCACTAGAACATGAAATTCACTAATAAGAAATTGTACTTATATACTTGAAAGAAAATGCACCAAATTCATTTCTACTTATATTTGTTTGTTCAAGTCCTTAATTGTATAACATCCCCATTCAGGAAAAGGTTAAATAACTACTTGACCTGTATACACTAAAGTAGATTTTCTTGTAGATATAAGTTGACTAGAGAGCCATTGAGGCAACTCCCAGGTTGGAAATTGTGATTTCTTAATAGGATTCACTCCAGGATCCTCCCTTGTAACAAATAAAGACAAATAAGCAAATGAAAGCAAGCAGTGACTAAGTTTGTTAGTATATTTCACATTTTTTACCCATTGGTTCTCTCACCTCACCCTGTCTACTATGAGGAGGACATGTTTCTTCATCTATCTTCTAGGACCAAGATGGACCATTTCAGCTAATAGCTCATCTATGATTTAGTGTTATTTTAATCGATAGAGCTATAGTCATGATGCATGCATGCCTCTCAATTTTGACTTACTCACTCTGAACCAATTCACACACATCTTCTCATGATTCCTTGACTCTCTTGTATTTGTTGTTCCTTGTGGCACAAGACTACTCTATTGAGCACAAAACTTGGTCAGTCATTTTTTGAGCAATGGATACCATCTTTCCCCAGTTTTCCCTTGCAAAAAAGGGCTACTATGAATATTTTGATATGTATGAGAGTCTTTCTGGTTTCATATTTCATGGGGTACATGCCAAGTAGAATGATATCAAAACAAAGGGAACACAGTTCAGTAATTTTTTTCTAGAATACTTCCAAATTGTTTTCAACAATTGGCCAATCTACATTTCCACTAAGAGAGGCTTAGTGTAGCAGATGACACATAGTCCCACCAATAGCTTTCCATCTTTTATCATATTTTTGAATTTGAAGATGTGAGCTAAAACCTTACATAAATCTTCATTGTAGCAATGGAAGGAGCAAAATCAAAGGATAAGAATTAGAAGGACCGATGACATTAGTTGGTTCACTACATTTAAAAAAAAAACATAACAATGAAAATAGAGATAATAAGATGAAAACTTTAGGTCTATAATAAGAACCACTCACTCAGCCCTCAAAAAAAAATTTAAAGGGGCAGCTAGGTGGCGCAGTGAGTAAAATGTCTGGCCCCTGAGTCGGGAGAATCCGGGATCAGTTCCGGCCTCAGATACTTAAAACTCAAACAAAAATAACTAGCCATGTAACCTTGGGCAAGTTACTTAACCCCAATTGCTTTAGAAAAAAAATTCAAAGATGCAAGCAGTGTCTGCTAAGCACAGGGGATGGTTGTGAATAAGATGCAGGGGAAGAAGCAAGAAAGAATAGTTTGGAGAATAGGTAGTGTGGTTAGAGATAGTCAGGTGGTACAGTGGTTAGGGTGCTGGGCCTGGAGCCAGGAAGAATTTTCTTCCTGAATTCAAATCTGGCCTCAGACAAGTGTCAAGCTGTGTGACCATGGGCAAGTCACTTAACCCTGTTTGCCTCAGTTTCCTCATCTATAATGTGATCTGGAAGAGGAAATGGCAAACCCCACCAATATATTTTACAAGAAAATCCCAAAATGGGATCATGAGGATTCAGAAAAGATTGAAGAACAAAAGTGTGATCTAAACTGATGATATAGAACATGGAGAGGGTATTTCATCTTTTAAGTGTAAGAAAAGGTTTGAAAGGTAAATTGGAGCCAGATGATATGAACCTTGAATTCACATGTAAGGGATTTTTATTTTGATCCTTTTGAAATTATGAGGTAAGACTGAAAAATTTTTGTCTCTCAGCCCATGGAGAGGGTATTTCTTTGGGCTTCCCCACCCATTTCTTTTTATCTGAGATTGACATGGTCCATGTGCCCAGTAATCACATTTAAATGACTTTAGAATCTCTGTCAATCACAGTGGCAAACATATGGTTTACAGGTCACTTTGACACCAGATTATGGTCAGAAACATGCTAAGGATACCTTGTCCACCCACATGCAGCCCTAGCATTCCTGGCTACTTGTCTTCTATTTAAATTCTATTGAAATCAGCTGAGTTCAAGATTGCTTCAAAACGGAAAACTTCATGCCGGTTTGGGTGAGTGTAGTCATTTTAATCATCTGCTCCACTTCATAATAAATGACAATGTTATTGAAAGATTTGCCTCCATTTGTAGCAGTGGTTATAACAGAAACATTTCCTAAGTAAGAATTCACTTACTGAAGGCAATAGTAATATACATTTTCAATATTTTCAGTTTCATCTCCAACATAATGAGTTTCCCTACACTTTAAATGGCAAGTTTCAGAGATATTGAGTCAATTAATTTCTCAACTTCACCAATATGATGGCAATGTGTGCTATGCAACAATATAAACATATGATGTGTTTCAAAAAGATTGAAATACATAAACAGGTAATAGACTGGAATTTCTAAGCTCTAGAAAATACCAGGTTTTGTGAAGTTTGTTCTAACAGACATGGTTTAGCCATGAAATTTCAAGCTCCTATTTAACTATGAAATTTGTTAGACATGAATATACACAGACAAATACATACCTATGCATACATACATGCATACATATATATGTATATATAAAATTCTACATAAAATGTTCAAAGTAAGCAATTCCTTCCTGAAACACAAAGATTTGGTGACATCCTTACATAATATTAAATGATAAAGATTGAATTCTAGAAGAAGCTCAACATAGTATATTCTAACTAAATGAACTGTACCTAGTCTTTTTTTCCCCTTTAAAATATGGCAAAGTATATTTTATTGCTTCCTTTCCTCTTCCTGGTCTGCAATCAATCACAAACAAATGACACTCAACTCATAGGAATAAAGAGATTAATAGTTTCCATGATCAATTGCATTATAATTTAGAACAAATCCCCAATCATTTTTGGTGATGAAGATTTGTGGTGATGGTAAAGAAGAGGGGGAAAAAACAGGAGCAACTAGGTAGACCACTGGTCGAGGAATCAGGAGGACCTGAGTTCAAAACCACCTTAGACACTTACTAACTATGTGACCCTGAGCAAGTCAAAGAAAGAAAGAAAAACAAAAACAAAAACAAAACAGTCATTTCTGAAGTATTTTAAGATTAGAATGGAAAGAATGTTAGACTTCTATTCAAAGGACACAGATTCAAATCTTAATTCTGCCATGTAGAATCCATGTGACCTTGAGACATTCACATAGCCTCTCTCAGTACTGTTTCCTTATCTATAAAATGAGGGGCATGGAGTAAGTGACCCTTATTTTCCTTCTTGCTCTCTGATCTTCTATTAGTTCATTAACACTCATTCAATAGAAATTTACTAAGGACTTGCTCTTTACAAAGCACCATGCAGGACAGAAATGTTATAAATGAAGGAAACAAGCATTTATTAAACACTTACTACATACCACGCACTGTGATAATCACTTTAAAAATATTTGATCCTCAAGACAACCTTGGGAGTTAGACACTACTGTCATTTCATTTTTACAGTTGAGAGAACTGAGGCAAACAGAAATTGAGTAGTTTGTCCAGGGTGCCACAACTAGTGTGTGAGACCAGATTTGAATGCAGGTCTTTCTGACTCCAGGTCAAGCATTTTATCCATTGCACTAATTCCCATTGAAATCAAAATGAAAAACAAACAAACAAACAAACAACAGTCCCTGTCTTCAGGAAGTATACATTCGAGGGATTTGTGAAATACTTTATACACATTCTCCCATGAGAGAATCACAAAACTATTGTAGTTACTCAAGATATGATTATCTCATTTATATAGTTAGGTGAGGCTTAGAAAATTTAAGGGATTTGAATATTGCCGCCTAATTAAGATGTGTTCTGGAAGGCAGGATTTGAACCTAAAACTTTCTGAATGCTAATCCAAGAGAGTATCTGCTATGCTATCCCAGAAACACTAGTTCTACTGCAAGTATACTTTAAAATGAACATTTAGATGAGTAAAAATGCTTAGGTGAATCACAAACACATAAAGCTGGAGTTTAAACAAATACATGTTTTAGAATAATGTTTTATTAGTCAAACAAGAAGCACTTAACTGTATATTGTGTACCAGCTACTATTCTAAGCATGAGAAAGGGGTAAAGACCCCATATCCCTGTTCTGTAAGAGCTTACTTTCTAATATGGGAGAAAACATGTCATTAACTATATATACCAGATACATAGAGTTGTTAATGGAAGATAATCTCATAAAGAAGCCATTAGAAACAATTTTAATTGTGCCTTCCCATGAAAAAAAATAAATAAATACAATTTTTAAAAACTTGGTCAAGTTTAGGTTTTACCTGGTAGCAATAAAAAGTCACCTTCAAGAACTAGGACCTTACTTTGTTAAATATTGCATCATTACTGCTGGTTTTAACTTCCTGGAACTGAATAAATGAAGCCAAACTTCTGTGGGATTCTAAAGAAATGACCATATAAAAACTTGCTGCTGCTTAAGAAAACCCTTTTTGAAATCATTTTCTTACTACGAGTGTAAAGGAGAGCCTACTAATCTTTTCCCTTTATAAACAAATATCTTTGACATTGGAGATGACTGAGCATAGACCTATGATGATGTGGACATGCAAAGAGGAGAATGGAAGCAATCACTCAGAGATTTCAAGGTAAATAACATGTCTTTACAATCTGTCTTCTACCTAGCACAATCAGCTGGATAGGTAGTCTCTTTTTTCCCCTAGTTCTTTTCTGGTTCAGTTCAGGATAAAATGAACTTCTGTCAAGAAAAAAATGCTATAATGGGGAATCTTTGTATTCCCATGGTAACGTCTGGTCAAAATAGCAATAGTACCCTGCCTTTGTAGTATTACTTTTGAATAGCTGACACATATAGGTCTCTGGTATTCATTCTGCTTTGTTGGTAAATTCAATCATTGGTTTAGCTGAAAAATACCTCTGGATTATTCTTGGAATCTCTTGTCTACTCTGCCAGGGGATATAGAATTATTCAGTGAAGTCTTCAGCCAGGGGGTTGGGATTGAAAGAAGGTTCCATTACTCCTATTTTAATTATACTTACAACTCTAGTAATCGGTATTCTCTCCTCTGCCTAGTGGAAGAGGCAATTTATGCTAGACAAATGTTAAAGAACACCAGTTTCATTTATTTTTACTACCTCAGTGCTTTCATGAAGTAGGTCAGTCTTCTAAGAAAATTCCAAGAGCTAGGGAACATTTGACACTTATTTGCAAGGCTACTTTTATCATACACTAAGCTTTTCAAAATGTAATACCCTTGAAGCTATTTTTACAAATTCCCAAGTAACAGACTTATGAGATAATCCGCAAACCATTCGCTCATTCCTCTCAACCTGTGATATTTTTAGGATGTGCCCCTAACATACCCTAGAAGCAAGAAGGAACCTCAAAAGTGTATAAAAGTTCTTAACTAAAATTTTAAAATCATAGTTCAATTCATTGATGCTTTGTACTAAGGAATGGTAACAATCCAAAAACCCCTGCTATTTCACCTTAATGGGTACTGTGTAAATCAGTAGTTTATAGACGGGAATTCTTTAAAGTTCTTTTTTTTCCTTCTCCCTTAAGGTTTACTTTATAAATGTTTTCGTTTCTTTAACTAGCTAAAGAACCATTGCTGTTTTCAGTCGATTGACTACTTATGATTTATGATGTGAACATAAAAAAGGCAAGAATCCCTTTAAATACACTTCTCTACCAGAGCTTAAAAGGGTCTGGACTCCTTGTCATTGGTCAATGCCTTCAGCTCCCAAGTCAATAGGGAAAATTGAGATAAATTCGAATTACAGCATTGTGTAATGAGGTCTGCTCCACTGAACAGTTTGTGCTACAGTCCTAAGAAACTAATGAATATTTTAATCACTATCATTATCAAGTCAATAATAGACTCCAGAAAAGACATTTTTACACCCAACAGAATATCTAGCTCTGTCACCACTATCTATAAAAGTGCATTTCTATAAAGAAAAGATTCAGGAACAATGTTTTTTTTTTTTTAGAGAAACGTATCCCTGCCTCTTAAATTCCCATGACTTGTGTTTATGAAAGGGCTCAACTTGAATTGTGACTTGTAGGTGGAAGATCAGTCTCCAAGGACTCCAAGACTCCAAGGAACTTTCCAGTCAATAACTCCACCTCTGTTTCTGGACATCCATCACAGAAAGGGTATGGGATTGGTCTTTTTCCCAAACCCCCACTTTGTTTACTCTTTTCTTCTATAATTCTTTCTCTTTCTGTCTCTCTGTCTGTCTGTCTGTCTGTCTCTCTCTCTCTGTCTCTGCCTCTCTCTGTCTCTCTCTTCTTTCACAAAACCTTAAACCCAGTTCACTCTGAAGCTCATAGACTGGACCACACTGGGTCCCTGCCCAAGTTTCACTTAATGGCTGTGTTTTGGGCCCTCCTGGCTTAGAGTGAATGTCAATGGTAACTCTTTCTTTTTGAAACAGCAACTTTGAAAGTGTTCCCCTCCCAGCTTGACTTTTTCTTTCTTTCTTTTTTGCTAATTAAAGGAACCATCCCTTGATTCTTCTTAAAGAGCCTTATTCACTAAATAATTTGCCTCATTCCAAATGAGTACTTGAAAAACCTAAAAGGGTCGGGCTATTCCATTGCATCCTGGGGCCTCTCCAGTCATCCTGATGAATATAAGGTCACTGGATCCAGATGACTCTGGAGAAGAAAGTGAGGCTGGTAGCCTTGCACAACCCTTCCTAACTCAAATCAAAGTCAACTGCAAGTCATGTCATCATTTCCCTGATGCCACAATCCTCTTCAAAAATGAAGGACAAACACAAATATCATACTGACCTTGATTCTCATGTTAATCTTATTTCACTTGGAAGGTGGGGAGGTGAAGGGGAGCAGAGTATGTGATTTCCTAGGAATTTTTCATTCCTTGGAATGGACTGTCACCTTTTCTTTTTTGCTTTTTTTATCAAGCAGAATGTAATGAATGATAATTCATTTTTCCATGGTTCTTCCAGGGTGAAAGGAACTAGAAACATTCAACATGGTGTCATCAGATTTTTTTTTATTTTTACTATTTGATGGCTGGTGAGTTTTCTTGACTTTGTCACCAATACCCTCCAACACACAGTCCTATAGTTAATAGATATCAGCACTATGTTATTCCAAAATGTAAATCTTTCAGTGATGAACCAGAATGCATATGATCAGGATGACTTCCCTGACCAATGCTGTTATACTTCATCACACACACACACACACACACACACACACACATACATGTACATGCACACACTTTTAATCAGATTTGTGACTTTATTGGTATAGGGAACTTCAGAGGAAAAAAAGTTCTCTCTATTAATGCATATTAGTATCTATTCTTCAACTTATATTCATAGAACACTAAGAGGTTACATGTCCAGGGTCACTCAACCAATATGTTTTCCAGGGAAGACTTAAACCCAGGGCTTCCTGACTTGGGAGTCAATGCTCTATCTACTATGTCACTAGAGCATGCTGACTTTTATTTCCTTTACTAGATGATATTAATCATGCTTGGTTCAACATTTCTAGGAGTTGTGATTTCTTTGGGGGAAGTACCTCCTCCACAGCCACAGATCCTAATTTTGAAAAGTCTTTTAAAGTTCAACAAATGAAAAATTCATGACTCTTTAACAAATCTTTTCTGAATTTAGCTAGACTTGTTTGTGGACTACAATCTTTCACCATCACTGGTATGACTGAGCAGAGCTTAGTTTCGACAAAGCCAGGACCACTACCATACCAGGGCCATGGATAAGAACAGGACTTTACAGGGTGACCTTAATCTATGAGGAATTTCTCATTGCACAACATATTTAAAATAAGGAGTGACATAAAGATAGATTATTTAATCAAGCCTTCTCTTTTTACAGATGAAAAACTGAGACACAGGCTGGTCAAGGAATTTGTCCAGGATCAGAGAATTATGAAATACTCAGAGTCAAGATTCAAGCCTACTTCTACTCATTCCAAAGACAGATTTCTTTTCCTGATAGTATTGTGCATATTGACAAAGCCCAAAGAACATAAATTATAAATTTTAAGTTGCTTCTGGAAATATGATAAAATCATAGAGCTTTATTGTTAAAAGAAACTTTAGAGGCCATCCAGTCCAACTTGTTCAATGTACAGATAAGGAAACTGAGGCAGGAAGCTAATGATAAAAGATTTGAATAATATTTTAAGATTTATAAAACACTTTGCACACATTGCTTCATTTAAACCTCACAAAAAATGCTGTGAGGCAGATATTACTTTGCTCATTTTATAGACAAGAGAAAAGAAGAAAAAAAGAAAACATTTTAAAATGTTGATTTTTTTTGTGAAATAGGGTCTATTGGGGCACCTAGGTGGTACGGTGAATAGAGCACTGGCCCTGGAGTCAGGAGAACCTGAGTTCAAATCTGCCCTCAGACACTTAACACAAAAACTAGCCTTGTGACCTTGGGCAAGTCACTTACCCCAATTGCCCTCCAAAAAGCAAAAAAAAAGAAAAAGAAATAGAGCCTATGCTGATCACGGGGATTTACAAATGTATACAAAAAGAAGGAAAATCTCTGTCCTCAAGGGGCTTCCATATGAATTAGGGAAGATAAGATGCAAAAGAAAGTTAAAAAAAAAACATTGATTCGAACTGTTTGAGGTATGATTTTGAATTTTTAAAAGTCAGAAAGATGAATAAATTTACTTGCTCAAACAGATAAAGTAATTTGACCATGGTCTCACAATTATCAATCAATAAACATTTATTAAATGCCTACTATGTGTTGGGAACTGTGTTAAGCACTGAAGATGCAATAAGGGGCAAAAAATGGGGGCGGGGGGTAAGATGATGGAGTAAAAGCATGGACTTGCTTGAGCTCTCCCCCAAATCCCTGCAAAAACAACTCTAAATAAACTATAGAGCTACAGAACACACAAAACAACAGGGTAAAAATATCTCCAGTCTAAGACAAGCTGGAAGGTGGAAAGGAAGGATATATCACACAAGGCTAGGAATGGAGTGCAGTCCAGCAGGGGCTGTGCCCACACAGACAGGGCCAGAGCATGTCTCAGGGGACTGAATCACTGGTAGCTATGGCAGTATCCAAACTTCCCAGCCAAGAAACACCAAAAATGACACAGAAAGTCAGTGGGAAAAATCTGTGGGACCAGAATGAAAGAGGAGCATGGTCCAACCCCAGCCCCAGGGTAGCAGTGGTAACAATGGTGTCAGTGGCAGATAGTGAGGGATAAAGCAACTGATGCAAAACCCATGAAGCCCGGGACAGTACACCTACCCCCAACCCCAACCCCACTACTTACTGGAAGCAGAGTCCTACCTTGACAAAGAGTTAGAAAATCAAGTATTTGTCTTAGAAGATGAGAAAATGAAATTAAAAAAAACTCAAACTATAGAATCTTACTTTGGTGACAAAGAAGATCAAAATATACAACCAGAAGACAACAAAGTCAAAGCTCCTACACCCAAAGCCTCCAAGAAAAATAAGAATTGGTCACAGGTCATGGAAGAGCTCAAAAAGGATTTTGAAAATCAAATAAGAGAAGTAGAAAAATTGGGAAGAGAAATGAGAGTGATGCAAGAAAATCATGAACAATGAGTGAACAACATGCTAAAGGAGACCCCCCAAAATACTGAAGAAAATAACACCTTAAAAATAGACTAACCTAAATAGCAAAAGAGGTCCAAAAACCAATAAGAAGAATGCCTTAAAGGGCAGAATTGGCCAAATGGAAAAAGAGGTCTAAAAGCTCACTGAAGAAAATAATTCCTTAAAAATTAGAATGGAGCAAATGGAAGGTAATGAATTCATGAGAAATCAGAAAGGTATAAAACTGAACAAAATGAATGAAAAAAATAGAAGACAATGTGAAATATCACATTGGAAAAACCACTAAACAGGAAAATAGATCCAGGAGAGATAATTTTAAAAACTTATTAGACTACCTTAAAGCACTGTTCAAATAAAAAGCCTAGACATTATCTTTCAAGAAATTTTCAACTACTCTGATATTCTAGAACCAGAGGGTAAAATTGACACTGAAAGAATGTACCAATCATCTATTGAAAGATATCCCAAAAGGAAAACTCCTAGGAATATTGTAGCCAAATTCCAGAGCTTCCAGTTGAAGGAGAAAATATTGCAAGCCACCAGAAAGAAACAGTTGTGGAGATATAATCAAGATAACACAAAATCTAGCAGCTTCTACATCAAGCAATTGAAGGACTTGGAGTATGATATTCCAGAGGTCAAAGAGGTTAGGATTAAATCCAAGAATCACCTACCCAGAAAAACTGAGTATAATATTTCAGAAGAAAAAGGGATATTCAATGAAATAGAGGACTTTCAAGCATTCTTTATGAAAAGACGAAAGCAGATTGGAAATTTGACTTTTTATTTTTGGAGGGGTGAAGGCAAGGAAATTGGGGTTTAGTTACTTGCCCAAGGTCACACAGCTAGTGAGTGTTAAGTGTCTGAGGCTGGATTTGAATTAGGTCCTCCTGACTCCAGGGCCAGTGCTCTATTCACTGTACCACCTGACCACCCCCAAAATTTGACTTTCAAATATAAGAATCAAAAGAAGTATGAAAAGGTAAACAGGAAAGAGAAATCATAAGGGACCAATTAGAGTTGAACTGTTTATATTCCTACATGGAAAGGTGATGTTTGTAACTCATGATATCTTTCTCAGTATTAGGGTAGTTGGAGGGGGAGGGGAGACAGAGAGAGGGCAGGACAGACAGAGACAGAGAGACAGATAGAAACAGAGAGACAGAAACAGAGACAGAGTTTACACAGGGTGAGTTGAATATGAAAGAATATCTAAAAATAAAATTAAAGGGTGAGAGAAGAATATATTGGGAGAAAGAGAAAGGAAGAGATAGAATGGAGTAAATTATCTCACATAAAAGGGGTAAGAAAAAGGTTTCACAATGGAGGGGAAGAGGAGTGAAGGTGAGAAGGAATGAGTGAACCTTGCTCTCATTTGATTTGGCTTAAGGAGGTAATAATCTACCCACTAAAAGGAAAGTAAGGAGTAAGGGGATAAGAGTGCATGTGTGTGTGTGGGGGGGGAGATGATAGGAGAGCAGATTGGGGGAGGGGTCAGTCAGAAGAAAACACTTTAGAAAAGGAACAGAGTCAAAGGAGAAAATAAAACAAGTGGGGAGGCAGGATAGGATGTAGGGAAATATAGTTAGTCTTTCACAACATGACCATTATGGAAGTGTTTTGCATAACTACACATGTACAACCTCTATTGAATTGCTTGCCTTCTCAATGAAGGTGGGTGAAATGGGAAGAAGGGAGAGAATTTGGAATGCAAAAAGTTTTAAAAACAATTGTTAAAAATTGTTTTTACATGAAGCTAGGAAATAAGATATACAGGTAATGGGGGGTATAGAAAACTATATTGCCCTATAAGTAAAGAGAAGGTGATAAGAGGGGCAGGGTGATAAAAGGGAGGGCAGACTGGAGGAAGGGGTAATCAGAATGAACCCCATCTTAGATGGGGGAAGGGAGAAAATTTGGAAAGTTGGAACTAAAAATCTTGTGGAAATAAATGTTGAAAAAATTAATTAATTTAAAATATTAATGGCAAAAGACAGTCTTTGCCCTTAAGGAGCTTAGAATCTAATGGAGGAAAAATGCAAACAAATATATACAAAGTAATACACATAACATAAATAGGAAATAAATAAGAAAGAAAATGTATTAGAATTAAAGTTGGTATGAATGGCTAGCTGTAAAAAAAGAGGTTTTATGGGGGAACTTAGAGGAAGCCAGACAAGTCAGTACGTGGAGTTGAGAAGGAAGAGCATTCTACATATGCAGGATAGCCAGACAGAGTGCCCAGAGCTGAAAGGATGGATTGTCTTCTTTGTGAAATAGCTAGGATGCCAATGTCACTAAATATGTAAGGTATAACTTTGGGAATGTAGAGCAGGATGAGGTATTAAAGGGCTTTGAATGTCAAAGCATTTTGTTTTTGATATCAAAAGCATCTGGTAGCCACTGGAGTTGTAGAAAAGGGGAGTGACATGGTCATATCTGCTATTTGGGAAAATCACTTTGATAGCAAACCGGAGGGTGGATTAGAGCGGGAAGAGAAACAATTCAGGCAGATTCCCCAAAAGATTATTGCAATAATCTAGGCATGAGGTGATAAAGGTCTCCACCCAAATGATGGCAGTGTTAGAGGAGAGAAGGGGGCATATTGGAGTGATGCTGCAGTGTTAAAATCAGCAAGCCTTGGCATCAGATTGGATATGGAGGAGCATGGATGAGAAATAATAAAGAATCCAGGTTGACTCTTGGACTGTGAGTCTGAGAGACTAAGAGGATGGTGTTGCCATCTGTAGTAATAGATAACGGCGGAGTGGAAGGGGGTTTAGGGTAAAAGATAATGAGTTATGTTTAATGAACATGATTAGTTTAAGATGTCTACTAAACTTCTAGTTTGTGATGTCTGAAAAGCATTTGGGGATGGGAGATTGGAGATTAACAGACAAGTTGGGGGGAGATTGGTAGATCTGAGAATCATCTGTGTAGAGAGAGTCATTAAATCTATGGGAGCTGAAACGATGGTCAGGTTTCAAGTTCAGATCCCAGTCCTTCTCTTTATAACCTGTGACATATGTCACTTAACTTCTATGGGTCTCGGTTTCCTCATCTGCAAGGTTGTCAGACCAAGTGACTTTTGAAATGCAGCAGAAAAACACTCATGACTTATCTTGAAGGCAAGAATATTTGTATATATTTGCCAAATCCATACTCCCAAGGAACCAGAGATGAGACAAATCTAGAATAACCTCATTATTTTAAATTAAATGTTGAATATCCCTAAGGTAATACTCATAGCTTATATACATCTCAATTTTGCCAAAATGCATTAAAAGCAATCATTGATCAGTAATGTCATTTCCCTGTTCAATGATTGAATTTGATGTATGTTTTCCTATTTTCCTTCTTTGGTTTCACAGTGACGATAGTAATTAGTGTATGAAAGACTAAAGTAGTTATTGAGATGGTCCTTCAAGGTATATATTATGTTCATTGCCAGAGGGGCAGCTAGATAATATAATGGGTAGAGCACCAGACCTGAAGTCAGGAAGACTGATCTTCCTAAGTTCAAATCTACCCTCAGACAGTTTCCTCATATGTAAAAGGAGCTGAGAAATGGTAAAAATATGGTAGATATTTGCCAAGAAAAGCCCACATGGAGTCACAAAGTGTTGGACACAGTTGAATAACACCAACAACCATGTGAGACAAGTTCTATTTCTGTCTCTACTATAGATATTAAGGAAACTGATGCACAGAGATAGAAAGTCACCTATTTGGGGTCAAGCAATTTGTAAGTGTTTAAAGTCGGTCTTGAATTCAGTATTTCTTCACTCCAATTACTTCAGTCTATGCACTGTCCATCTAGTTGTCTAACTCCCCCCACCCTCAGGGGAAATCTTCCCTACTGAAAAAATATATTCTTCCAATGGAGAGAAGCCACTCAATGAGTCAAGTAACAGTGATTGTGTACCTACTATATCCCAGGCAGTGTGCTAAGGAAGTGGTTGTAAAGCAAGGAAAAACAAAAGAAAGTGCCTGTTCTTAAGGAGTTTACAATCCAACTCTTACACAACTTTTAGTCCCAGAGATGCCTGAGACCCTGAAGGTTCAGATGACTTATTCAGAGTAATATAGACCGTATAGCTTAGAAGTGGGGACAGTTCTAAACCAAAGTGTGCTCTTTCCTGTATGCTTTAGCTTAGCACAAAGCCTGGCATATGGCAGGAGCTTAATAAATGCTCATTGGATTGAACTGCCTTGTATAAATTAGTTTGTCATCCAAGAGAGTCAGCTTATTAAAGAAATTTTCCCAAGAAAGCAAATCCCCACCACTAAGTTCTAATGCACTTCCCATTTAACTTGATTCTATAAAATGGTGTTTTCCATAAAATCAGCTTATAAGAAAAAGATCTACAGTCTCTCCGGTTAGCAAGTACAACAATCTGATGCCATCTACCAACAAATAAATGCTTTTTATCTCAGTGGCATTTCATTGTTTTTCCTCTTTCCCACAGTAATGTGACTCAGAAACAAAACTGGCTTAAAAGCAAGCAAGGACACATCTTTAAGATTGCTTTGATAATGCTAATATGCCCTTTAAAATTGAGGCCAGCTGGGAAATTGAAAGGGTGACAAGTGGAACCAACTTGTCTCCGGCTGGCACGAAACCAGCCATTGGCATGGTCTAAATGACAGTTGCAGCATCTGGAGAAAGGTTGATAAGAAAATCCTGTTATAATGCTGAACTAGTTTTCCTTACATCACATCTTATATGATTTCAATGGTATCTCTTTTTTCCCATTTTGTCATAAATGTGTGTATGTATGTATTTATATATACATATATGTATATATGTGTGTATAGACATATATATATGTATTTGTATGTATCTAGCTATAGACAGACAGAAAGATAGAGATAGATAGACAGACAGACAGACAGACAGACAGACAGACAGACAGACAGACAGACAGATAGATAGATAGATAGATAGATAGATAGATAGATAGACAGATAGACAGACAGATATATAGACAGAGAGATGGATAGACAGATGGATCGATAGACGTATGGAAGGATGCATGGATTGACGGATACATGGATGGACGGATGCATGGATGGACTAATGGATGGATGGATGGAGGGATGGATGGATGGATGGATGGATGGATCAATGGATAGATAGATGATGGATACATGATAGATAGATAGATATATAGATAGATAGATAGATAGATAGATGAATAGATGAATAGATAGATAGATAATTTTAATTTTTTTTCCAAAACAGAAATACTATTTTCCCTATGCACCTGTGAGGGAAGTGGTATTTGGCTATCCTTTGGGAAAAGGATTACCCTTTGTATACATGACTAGACTTGCTATTTATGGGATTTCAGTCTCAGGAGCACAGATAGAGATCAAACTCTGGAGAACTGAACACATGCTAACAGAGCATTCACAGTAGAAAGGACAAATTGGAAAATATTACTCAATAATGTGATAGAGTGGGATAGTGGTAGCACCATATGGTGCAACCAGGGTTTTAACTTCATTCTTAATTGAGATGCCTCCACAACATAAAGGAGATGATCTTCCAAAGGCCCAGACCTGCTTTTATCACTGTCCTGTCCAAAAGACTTCAGTGTCTTCCTATTTTATCTGACTCCAACCTACTTTCCTAGCTTTCTCTCATATTACTCTCCTTCCTGAAACCTACACTGAACTTGATTCAAACTCCTCACTGTTCCCCAAACTGAGCATTGCATGATCCACCTCTAAGGTGAAGTACACGTGGTTCTCCATGCCTAGCATGCACTACCTATTCACCCTCCCCTCTCAGAACCTTGATATTCCTTCAAGGCTCAGCTCTGTCATCACTGTCTAAATGAAGTCTCCCTTATCCCCTTCTTCTGGAATGTTGATCTTTGTACATCAGAATGTAGGACTTATTTATTCATTTGTTTACAAGTGGCAGCACTCCTTCCTCAACCAGTGGGATGAAGGCATGTGACGGACCATATTTTGTCTTTCTCTCCCCAGTAGCACAGAGTCTTGTACTCAGTAGGGACTTAATAAAAGTCATGGAATCTCAAGGTTTCAGGGATCTTAAAGGTCATTCAGTCTAACATATATATGAAAAACAACAAGATTACTTCTATAGTCCTGGGCTCTGAATGTATTTTAACCTTATCTTTCCCAGAAATAAATCACCATGCCAATTTCCAGTTACCATATATGACCTTCCACGATTCCACAGCTTTCAGATTCTAAATCCCTTATACTTATTACCTTCAACTCTTACAATGTAAAGTACTTAAGCATGAGGACTGTTAAGTTGTTTTCCTTTTAGAATAGAATGTGGCATATAGGAAGTCATTAATAATTTTTTTTTAATTTATTCATTGGGGCAGCTAGGTGGTGCAGTGAATAGAGCACCGACCCTGGAGTTAGGAGGACCTGAGTTCAAATCTGGCCTCAGACACTTAACACAAAAACTAGTCATGTGACTTTGGGCAAGTCACTTAACCTCAATTGCCCTCTGAAAAGCATATATACATATATATATATATATATATATATATATATATATATATATATATATATATATATATATATATATATATATATATTCATTTATAAGCATATCGCCTGACACAAAAATGCCTAATTTATTTTTCTCATTAACTCATTCATCCACACGCAGAGTTCTTGGCCCATGATAAGAAATACAAGCTATTGAAGTCTTTCTTCTATCAACTGTTTACTCACATTCCAGCTCTTGCTTACAGACTTCAAGTAAAGGGAAAACCACAGCATCCTGGGGAAACCCATTCTCCTTTGGACAACTACAGAAGTTTTTTTTTTCCTCATATCAAACCTAAATTTGTCTCTTTGCATTTTTATCCAATGTTTCTAGATCTGTTTTGTGGAGCTGAATCTAACACCTATTTTGAATGATGTCACTTTAAATACCTGATATCTATCACCTCAGTAAATGTTGAAATGAATTAATTGAATGATTTCAAATTCCCTCTAGTATTTGCCACAGGCCTGGAAGTAGGTGCTTAAGTTTAGGATGTGTTGAAGTCCTTGAAGACAGAGGAGTTCTCTCTCACTGTCATGTCACCTTGATTCAGGAGGAGAAATAGATTGTCTCCTCCTCCCCCTCCCTGACCTATTCTATTAGACACTCTCCCAAAATAGCTAAAATCATTGAATCCCAGGTAAGTTTCTACTTGGAACTTCCTGAATGACATATATATATATATATATATATATATATATAATGTGTATATATATAATGTGTATATATATATAATGTATATATATATATAGTAAATAAATGATGTTAATGAAGTAAGATGATACAGTCACCTACGGCCAATCAATCAGGTAAACTCTCTAAACTAGAGAAAAAAGGAAGGAAGGAAGGAAGGAAGGAAGGAAGGAAGGAAGGAAGGAAGGAAGGAAGGAAGGAAGGAAGGAAGGAAGGAAGGAAGGAAGGAAGGAAGGAAAGAAGGGAAGGAAAGGAGGAAAGAGGGGGAGAGAGAGAGAGAGAGGAAGAAAGAGAAGAAGAGAAAGTAAAGGAAAATTTCTACCCATGACAGCAAGTAAGATAAAGCTATAGTTATAGGAATAGTTATGGTTATAGAAGATATAAATATAGATAAAAATAACATATTGTTCAGTTATGTCCTATTATTTAGTCACCATCAAAGAGTATTTCCAAAATAGAACCTCTTATTGGGAGTTAACTTGCACTTTTACTATGGGAACCCTGAACAGCAGTGATCTGGACCCCCAGGACACTGTGTGGTAATGTGATCACTGCATATAAGTGGATTTTTGATTCAGTGTGCATTCTGGCCCAATTTATACCCACAGGCATGGAAAGACATGCGAAGGAGACCTGGGCGAGTTCTAATCAGTAGCACTATGCTGATCTTTTGCACAGTCTTTTTTTCATGAATACTCAGACACAAATAGGACACCCTGTTCAGAACACTTTGGTTTATATTCAGCAGCAAGCTAACAGATTAACATCTAATAAGTCCATTAATAGAATAGTGGTGAATTAAGATGGCTGTTTCAGGACAGAGGCTAAGCCTATTTAATAGAAGCCTTAAGTGATAGACTGGCAACAGGTGACCATAATATCTTATGACATGAATATGATTTATATACTGGCATAGTTCAGTGAGTCACACTTGGGAACTGAGCTGTGGTAGAGTGCTTCTAGATCTTCATTTATTGTCCCTTTTGTTGTCATTTTATTATGTCAGTCATGTCCACCTCCTCATGACCCCTTTTTTGGTTTTCCTGGTAAAGAAGGGTTTGCCATTTCCTTCTCCAGCTAATTTTACAGATAAGGAAACTGAGGCAAATAGGGTTAAATGACTTGCCCAGGGTCACAGAGCTAGAGAGTATCTGAGGCCAGATTTCAACTCCAGTCTTCCTGATTCCAAGCCTAGAGTTCTACCCACTAAGCCAGTCAGCAGCCCTAGTTCTAGGGGCCCTAAAGATCTAGGAACATGAAACTTTCTAAGGCAAGATGAGTTTTCTGTACCGACTTCCCCACCCTAACCTATGATCCATTTGCTCCTCCCTTCTCAAGGAACAAAGAATGGTGATTAATTTCAACCTGGATATCAATCAGTACCAAACAGTCACAGTCTTTGGACAATTGCCCTTCAACAATTTGGTCACATTTATGAATAGCTTAGGAAGCAGCTGGGTGGTATAACACTGGGCCTAGGATCAGGAAGACCTAAATTCAAATATGGCCTCAGATACTAACTAGGCATGTGACCCTGGACAAGTCACTTAAGCTCTATTTGCCTTAATCCACTAGAGAAGGACATGGAAAACCACCAGTATCTTTGTCAAGAAAACCCCATGGAAAACAGGGTCCATGGGGGTAACAAAGAGTCAGCGACAACTAAACAATAATAACATGACTAGCATTAAGTATGGCAACATGCTAGGTAGGAGAAATGGTCTTTTAAAAAAGATTTACTGGCTGAAATGTTGGTCCGAATCTAGAAATACAAAATTTAATAGGGATAAATGTAAACTGCTATTTTTGAATTAAAAAAATCAAATTTTACTGCCTAAATTTAAAAAATGGAAAATAGAATGACTAGAAAAGCAAATGGGACCTTGGATCATATTAATAAAAGCAAAACATCCAGAATGACATAGGCTTGAATCTCCCTGAAATCCTTCCAGGTTGGACCCCATCTGTCTGATCTTCAACTCTAGGAGCCCCATTTGTATTGCTTCTAATAGCTAAGTCATTCACAGTTGATCATCTTACCATATCGCTCTTGCTGTGTACAATGTTCTCCTGATCATCTTCATTTCACTATGTATCAGTTCGTGTAAGTCTTTTCATGTTTTGTTTTGTTTTTTTCTGAGAATATCTGTTCATCATTTCTTAAAACACAATAGTATTCCATAACAATCACATACCACAAAGTGTACAGTCATTCCCCAATCGATGGGCATCCTCTCAGTTTCCAATTTTTTGCCACCAGAAAAGAACTGCTATAAATATTTGGGCAGAGTTCCAAATTACTCTACAAAATGGTTGAACCAGTTCATAACTCCACCAATGGTGCATTAGTGTCTCAATCTTCCTATATTCCCTCTAACATTCATCATTCTAGGAGTCTCACTTTAGGAATGACTACTATAAGCTCAAGGCTACCTTCAGGAAACTGGTCAGGATAGTGAAATGGATTCAGTATGGCAGGAAGCACTCACTCTAGACTCCAAGGATATGGGTTTTGGTTCTATTCTTGGCCTTTACTATTTGTGTGACCTAGGGCAAGGCCATAAATCTACTTGGGTGTCAGTTTATTTCTCTAGAAAATAAAAGGGTTGGATAAAATTGTCTCTGAAATATGTCACAAATTGTGATCCAATGAAAATCTAGAAGATTTAGTTGAATAAAATAATAAGCTTTAGACAAAGGAATGAACGATTTGGGGTTGTCATGAGCAAGGGCTACAAATAGTTTTATTTTTGTCAGTTATTACATCTTTAACATGTGCAGCTAGGTGACACAGTGATTAGAGCATGAGGCCTGGAGTCAGGAAGACTCATTTTCATGAGTTCAAATCTAGCCTCAAACACTTACTGGCAAATCATTTAATCCTGTAAAACAAACTGGAAAAGAAAATTAAAATCCACTTTGGTATTCTTGCCAAGAAAACCCCAAATGGAGTTATGAAGAATCAGATACAACTGAAAATTGGCTGAAAACAGCAACAAATTAATTTATATATCTGTATCTTTACTTACATATTCATAATCATGCTTATACACGTAGATACATAAGTGTCCATTATTAAGGGAGCATGACATAGTAAGTGGAATGATGCACCTGACATCAGCAATAGCAGTTCCTATGAGGATTCAGACATTGACTAGCAAACTCTTTCTGTCTCAGTTTCCTTATCTGTAAAATAGGCATAATGATAGGACCTATTTTTCAGAGTCTTTGTAAGGATCAAATTAAGTACTAGAAGTAAAGCTATTTGCAAACAAAGTCATATATGGTTGTTATAAGAGTCAAAATATACTCCTTTGCTGTCTTCAAATACTTAAAAGAAAGTCACATAGAAGAGACAATGACTCTTGTATCCAAACTGAGAGAAATGAGTAGAAGTTACAGGGAGAGACTAAGGACTTGCTATAATTTCTTTTCTTTTTTTAAGCTAACAATTAGACCTCTCCAAAAAGACCATGTGGGCAGCTAGACAGCACAGAGGAAATAGCACCAGGCCTAGATTCAGGAAAACTCATCTTCTTGAGTTTCAATCTGGCCCCAGACACTTACTAGCTGTGTGATTCTGGGCAAGTCATTTAACCCTGTTTGTCTCAGTTTCCTCATCTGAAAAATGAGCCATAGAAGGAAATGGCAAGCCACTCTGGGATCTTTGCCATGAAAACCCCAAATGGACTGACAGAGTGAGACACAACTGAAAAACAACTGAATGAGAGGAGAATGGATAGGCTGCCTGTGGGATTGATAAGAGGATGACTCTCCTCATTCATGGACTACTTATTGCCAGCAGAGTCTAAAGAATCCCTTCTTCATTGTCATAACTCAGAAAATAAGCCACACTTGCTGGGGATTATATAAAGCTCTCATTGGAGAGAAGGGCATCCCTCCTTACCTTACTCAGGTAAGTACAGAGTTTGGGGATCAATACAGAGACAGCAGAGAAAACTGCTCTTCAAAGAGCCCTTTTAGGGCACTTTGCCTGAATGTTTGCATTTGTTTGAAATCAAAGTCAAAATGTAGTGAATGCCAGGAAATTTTCTGTCTGCCCAATTCAACAGGATTCCCCTACTGCTGGTGCGCTAGGTTGCCCATGGGTGCAATTTGTTAAGCCTCCTTCTGAAGCAGTCGACCTTGTTGGGGCACAGATACACATGTAGAGGAATTTATTGCTCTGACACAGATTGACTTGTAAATGTCTGCTGAGATATCTTCTGGTCATAAAATCCCATAATTCTAGATTCTACCTAGACAAGACAAGTAGATGGGCTAAAGGATAGAGTACTGGAGCCAGAGTTAGGAAGACCTTAGTTCAAATACTGCCTCTGACACATTGATGGTGTGACTCTGGAATCCCTTTTCCCAACTATAGTTAACAACAGCACCTACCTGACAGAATTCTTGTAGGGATCAAATGATTTAATGGTAAATCACTTAGCACTTAGCCTGACACAGAAGGCATTTAATCAAGACATGTTTCCTTCCTTCCACATCTATAAATTTATCTTTTATCTATCTGTCCCCTTGTAATGGGAATGTAAATTTTAAAGATCTTCCCTGCCCCTAGGCTAAAGTGCACCTGGAGCCTGGGGTGGGAGGCTTGTTTTTCAGTAGATACTTTTTGATTGGCCA
This sequence comes from Petaurus breviceps papuanus, assembly GCF_028583685.1. Lineage (NCBI taxonomy): Eukaryota > Metazoa > Chordata > Mammalia > Diprotodontia > Petauridae > Petaurus > Petaurus breviceps. Next base: position 27,436,824 of record NW_027185759.1, read on the forward strand.
GTGGGTCAATAAGGTTGTTACATTCTCTGAGCCAGGAGAAGGGTATATAAACCCTGATTTGAGGCTTTGTTTTGGGGCTCACTTTGAGAAGTGTTCTGTGATTTGATATGGATTCTGGGAAGCCATTGTCCAGAGCCCCCCGGCTTTGAAAAAGCCAGATGTTGATTTGGTATGGATGTAATGGTTGGACAGTTTGGAAAGTTGTCTACTTGATCTGTTTCTGTCTTGATAATTCTGCCTGTATACTTTGAAGTTCAGGGTGCTGACCTTTTTCCCCTGAACGAGGTAAACGATATATGTTTGGCTGATTAAAGTAAGCTTGTTAACCCATTTTGAGTTGCTTTCTTTTATCAAAGCAGATCCAAGAACCTATGTTGGCAGCAAACCCTGAGGACGCTTGGGGTGCTTGCTGCTATACCCCTTCTCTCCACTCACATAGCCAGCACCCTATTTCAGACTTTTTCCATTAATTTGCTTATGAACTATTGTAAAAAGTCCCTCACTGATCTCTTTGCCTTGAGTCTTTTCGAAGTCCTCCTCCACACAGAGGCTATAGTGATGTCCCTCAAACATAGGTCTGAATTTTCCTCCTCAAGGATCAACAGGGGCTCCCTATTGCCTTCAGGATAAAATACAATTTTTTTCCTTTCTAACTTTTAACATCCTTCACAATGTGGTTCTTATCTTTTTGCCACTGAAAGTAAACTACTTTCTGTGTCCTGAACATGATATTTCAAATATCATCCTAATGCCATTGCATGGGTTTTCTCCTTTCCAGAAATTCTCATCTTCATTTCAACATCATGGGAGCACTATTTTCCTTCACAGCCCAGCTTGGATGTTCCTGCCTACAGCAAGCTTTTCTGATCACCCTAGGCATTAGTTCTCTTCATCAGACCAAAGCTAATTGCTTTAATTAGGTGCATAGTTTATGTTTATTTATCTGTTTATGTTTCATTTTTCACATTAGAATATAGAAGTTAATTATCTTACCTATGGTTGCAAGAATAGTATTTGTCAGAGACAGACCTCAAACTCATGACTTTCTAAGTCTAATGCTCCAGCACTACTGGAGCCATTGGAATCACCATAGTCAAGCAAAAAATACTATCCTTACAATAATAAAAACACAAATAACAACTGACATTTAAATAATACTTTATAGTTTGGAGACTAAAATTTTCTATTTATTATTTGATTTGAGACTCATAACAAGTATGTGACTTAGTCAATAAACTTTTCTTAGGGGCAGGTGTGTGCTAAATGCTAGGGATATGGATAGGAAAAATATGGCCCCTCCCCTCAAGTTTTTCATATTAGAATTGCTTAATAAAGGCAGCAACACAGAAAAATGAGCAGAAAAGCAGGCTTGGTGGAACAGGGAAAGCACCTGACCCCGGGGCATGGTAGCATGTAGAAAGTCCTGTGAATTTCAAGAGGAGTGTAGCCAGTTGGGAAATGAGGAAATATCTGAAAGATATTGGTCCTGTCTACCCTCTTTAAATTAAGATTCATGGCTCCACCCTCCAATCCAATGCTAGTCACTTGGGCAATAGAGACATTTTATTCTAATTTTACAGATTAGTAAATTGAAACTCAAGAGTTTCTTTGATTTCCCCATGGCCATAGAGCTATTAAGTGTCAGAGTCAGGATTTGTATTCAAGTCTTCCTAACTCTACTACATCCCTGCTTTGCAAAGGATCCTTGAAGAAGGAGGGGGATTTTCCCCTTTTATAGAGATTTATTGACAAGGAATAAAGAAGCTCTATCTGAAAGATGCACTTGGGTGCCTGGAATTTAAACCTAATCCATTGACTGCTAACTCGCAGTGATCCTGATAAAGTATTCACCTCCAATTGCAAAAATGAATTCATCTTGTGGAAATTCTGAAATGAGACATTTTACTCGTTCTTACTAAACTTATTCTCATCTTGTGGTTTCAGGCAGGGAAAGGGAGAAAAGAGTGAAAGAAGGAGGAGGAAAGAGGACAGGGAGAGAGGAGAGAGGGGAGGGAGAAGGGGAGAGATGAGGTGGTAGGAGAGAAGGGAGGACAATGGGGAAGATGGGGTGGGAGGATAAGGAGTGAAGTGAAAAGGGAAGGGAAAGAGAGAGAAAAAGGTAGGTGGAGAGGGAAGAGGAGAGGGGTGGGGGATGGAATGTGAGGGGGAAGTGGATGGAGAGGGGAAGGGAAAGGAGGGAGAGGGAAATGGAGGAAGAAGGGGAAGATGAGGGAGAAGGAGAAAGTGAAGGAACAGATCCCCACTACCTACATTTTCATAAATTTCCCAAAACAGTTTTTTTTTCCCTTGGATTCTAATTAAGTTATCCTGTGGCTCACACATGTTGTCAGGTTAGCATGGATTTCCAGCTCTTTGGCACAAGGGTGCAATAATGCATATACAGTTGGCATTAAAATACAGCTGAGAAAATGAAATTCCTGGCATATGAGACTATTCCTTGCTCTCAAAGCTCATTTTCATTTCTGTTTTTTGTAATTTTTGTTTTAGTTTTCATGTAAAACCATCTTAAAATGCCATTGGTGGACATTCCATATGGAGAATACAGAGCCAATGTAGAGACAATAATGTGTTGGTTGACTTGGTGGCCCACAAGAAACATCGGGGTGAGATATCCAAGTGTTTGGTCTTGATTCAAATCATCTTGTTCTTTTTTTTTGTCCCAGGCCAACCTGACCCTGTCAGAGCATTAGGAAGGTAGAAAAGGAAGAATAGCTGTATCTAGAAAAAGACAATAAGCACATTCTATTTTTGAGTGTATCTTTTCCTTTTATTTTGGGATCATATACTTAGTGCCCATCACCAAAGGAAAAATAACCAAATACAAATATGAAATAAATTATTAAATCTTACTGAAAATACTTAAATTTTTACAGTGAATAATCAATGAGATTAAGAGAAAATGAACCAAAAATATATTTTGTCTGTTTCCTTTCAAGGTTATCTGAGGTTTCACTTTGTTTTGCTTTTATAAACAATGGTAGAGAGGGAGTGTGCAGCACCAACATCACAACATAACATGTAGGTCTTTTCAGAATTCTTGGTTTTGTAATTTCTCATTTTCTAAGATCTCACATTATTCTGTTCTATTAACTTACTCTCATTTATTTAGTCATTCTCCATTTGTTTTGCAAAGAAGTTCCATTGCTTTCTATTATAAATGGAGTGGATGGATATTTTCACAAAGCAATGAGCATTTTTGTCCCTTTAGGTGTTTTTCTTCTGTTTAATGATATTTTAGGATGAAATCATAGGAAAGGAGTCATTGGATCAAAAAAGTAGAATCAGTTTTGTGGCTTCAGTTTCAAACTGTCAAGTTGTTCTCCAGAATGTTTGGGTCCATTAACAAGGTCATTCACACACATCAGCTGGCCTGCTTCTGAGTACTTCTCTCTCCTGGGGTTAAGTTTGAGAAACCTTTTTTGCTATTATTTGCACTACTACTGAAAGTAGATGGTAATTTCCTGAAGATGCTTTAATTTTCACTTTTTTGATCATTTTGTCGTTTGAACATTATTTCATGTCAATATCAAAAGTTGGTATTTCTCTTTCAAAATTACTTGTTCATAGCAATTGATCATTTCTCCATTGAGAACTGTGTTAGTAGTCTGATAGATAAAAATTAATTTGTTGTAGATTTCAAGTATCAAAGTTTGATCTGATGCATTTACTGCCAAAATTATCTCCGATGTGATTTTTTCTTTTTATCTTTCAAACTGTTGGTTTTTTTATGCAAGAGCCCTTTTTTTCTATTTGTAATCAAATCCATTTGTTTTGTTTGTGATATTTTTTTCCTAATCATTTGACAAGAATGTTCCTCCTCCTATCACTGGTTTTACTTTCATTTTGCTTTATGAGAGAATTTAGTGCATTTTCATTCACCTTTACAATTGTTGGGTTTGTCTTTCCTTCAGTCATTCTGTCATAAGGGATGTGCACATTTCTATTCTTATCCCATTGCAAGGGGAACCCAGACCTTTTCCATTAGAGAAAAAAAAATGAAGTGGAAGGTTTGTCAGCTCTGTTGAAGCTTCAGGGTCATTTGAATGTGCTCATCACTAGCTGCCAGTGGCACAACAAAGTTCAAAGGAATGACAGTCTAGTGGAGCTAAGAATAACAGTTGGTGTTCTGTTGTCAGGGTAGGTGTTGAGTGTGTCAATTTGAAAAAAAAAATATTGACAGAGCCTAAAACAAAAGAGCTAAAAATCTACCCGAGGCATGTCTCAGAAATTGGAGATAACAGTGTCGGAGGGAAAAGAACCCAACACAACAGATGATACCTCCAGCAGTTGACTAGCAGAATTTCCAGAAAGGTCATAATATGGCACCTTTAAAGGCAATGACTAGCAATGACTAGGTAGCTTCAGAGTGTCTAGTGGATGATATCATAGAGGTGTTCTATTGACAATGCAACTAGACTTGCCTGAATAGTATCTCTTCTTTCTCCAACATGACAAAGGAATTGAACCCCTTTGTGTATTGGCTTGGGCAGGTAGGTGGCACAGTGGAGAGAGCACCAGGCCTAGAGCCAGGAAAACCTGTGCCCAGAACCAACTTCAGATACTAACTAGCTGTGTGACCCTGGGAGAGTCACTTAACCCTGCTTGCCTCAGATTCCTTACTTGCAAAATAAGCAGAGATATTGCAAACCACTCCAGTATCTTTGCCAAGAAAATCCCAAGTGGGGTCATGAAGAATCAGACATAACTCAAACATTTGAGCAACACCATGTTTTAAGGGGGATGACTTTTTTTTTCTAAAAACAGATTTATCTATTTGCATTTACTGTGTTATTCTATCTGAATTAGAATGTTTGTTGTTGGATTAATGGTACTTACTTAGTTGGTTAGTAGAAAAGCACTTGATGGGGCCCAATTTAAATTTGAATAAGTCTGTTTACTAAAAACACTCCATAATGAACCAAAGGATTAAAGAGTTCCAGCACTGAGTAAGTCCAGATATGTCACTATTTATTGATCAAAACATAAATGAAATTCTTCCATATAGAACATTAAAGATTATCTTGCTGTCTGTGACTTCTGAGGTACTTCCCAACTCTCTATTGTTCTATGATTTTATCATCTTTAACTCGAGCTTCTTTCTTTATCAAAGATAGGATCTTTGCTTGGTCATTATCTTTCTTCCATTCACTCTTTTATTTTTCTTTGTGTTTCTCTGAAATACCCTTCTGAATCATTTAGTGATATAGCCAGCTGTAATACACTAAGGATTCTCACTTTGTGAGCAACTGATTTTTTTTTCTTCCTGATTTGAGAAGTGTCAAATGTTTAAGTATTTATCTTTTCTTGCTGGGAGGCTATTATTGTTGGAAGACTTTCTTAAAGTGAAAATATCTTTGAGTTAACTTTTCAAAGTCTTGAAACAGTCAACTAACTTCTGCTCATTATAAAATACTGGCTTTGTAGCTTCTCCTTCATCATTTTAAATACCCTATTCCAGTTTCTCCAAAAGGCCCTTCTCTTTTTGATCAGTAAGTCCCTTGAACACAGGGACTATTTTCATTTTTTCTTTGAAACTTCAGCATCACACACATCATAATTTCTTAATAAAATCTTGATTAATTATTGCTTGATCGATTCTCCTTCATAGATTATTCCTGTCTTGATGACAGTTCCAAGTATTTTCCCCTTATCTTCACAATATTAATGTTCAATTAAAGTGTATTTAAGAGTGATAGAGTATAGGATCTCCCTGGTCATGGTCAAGTGAACTCTACTTGAATAATATTTTAATAGAATCAGGAACTATATTCATCCTAAATCAGCCAAGTCAATCAATACAAGAGACAATCCCTTGTAAGGAATAGAGCAGCATTGATATTCTTCTATAATTAAATAGCCTGCCCATATATAAATGTACCTCTTATAAGTATAGCTAACCAGAGTACCATTGAGTAAATTTCTAAATCAGTTTATCAAACTCATTTTCTTATGGATTTCCTTAGCTAAATAGTTGATCATCTCATGTCCTACTAGGTGGTAACAAGGGTCTCTTTGATTAGCCAGGATGGTCCTGAGAAAGCTGGTGCAAGTCTCTTACCAAGATCTTAGCTGAAGGTTTTCCAGTATGCTGGGACTAGGACTAGCTTTGAGAGGCTAGAGTATAGTTTTTGAGAAGCTACCTCTGTGCTATTAAAACCTGTAAGTAATACCCTAAAATTAATTCAGAAGGCTAAGTAACAATTCTCACACCTATTTTTAAGCTTCTACTGCCCAAGATAGATGTAGGAAGGAAGGAATGGAGGAAGGGAGAGAGGGAATGAAGGAGATAACTAGAAAATTTGTAAAACATGACACTTTCCAGCTTAACCATTGCAAGAAATTTTAAAGAAGACCATAAGAAATAAAAGATGAGAAAATAAATCCTGAATACTTCCAAAAATAAATAAGAAATGAAAAACTATGTCTGCTAGGAAATTTTCTGTACTTAGTATACTTGACAACACACAGATCCAGGCTACAGCTCATCAGGAGATTTTATTCTGGATATTTATATCTTTTTTATGTTACTGGGTATAAGCCCTTGTGTAAATGCTACAAGGACAGGCATTATTCCAAATCAATACAGTCATCTCCACAGTTCATAGCACTGGGATGTGCCCTCACTGAAGAGTCAATACATTGTTGGTGAAACTAAAGTTTCTGGAAATGTGGATATCTCCTACTGAGTTTCTACTACATTGCTGATTTCTTCTATAGAAGTACAATTAATGACACTACTTTAATATTGATATGGCATGTTTTACTTAACAAAACCTAAGAAATTCACAATGAGATCCACAGATCAGCTCCATTCCACAGCTGAGGAAACTGAGGCACAGAGGTATCCAATATTTTATCAGTGTAGAAAGCTAGTAAATATCTGAGCCACAATTTGAACCCAGGTTTCTAGACTCTAGGACTGGGGTTCTTTATATTTGCCATTCTACTTCAGGGTACTAGGGTAAATAATAAAAAACAGAAATGATGATGAAGATGATGATGATAGCAACATTAATGTTGAAGATGATGATGGTGATAGCTAGCATTTATACAGTCTTTATGTTTTGCAAAGCACTTTCAAATGTTCTCTCATTTTGTGCTCACATCAGCTCTGGGAGCTATGTATTATTATTTAAATTTTACAGATGAAAAATCTGAAATTGCTATATGTTAAGGACTTGCCTAGATTCACACAGTTAATAAGTTTCTCATTGCTTGTATAAATTCAGCATTCATAGCATATTATCTTCTCCAGCCTCACTCTGACAAACTTCTAATCCCATTCATAGGTTGAGTTCCTTGAGAATAACTGACTATTTCTGTCCTCAGTGTTCTAGATAGAACTTAAAGGTAATTTTCTATTACTATCACTCAGAAGGTCACGTGGAGTATGTCTCCTATTAATAGCTATGCAGACTTAATTAGTTTTTACAAGGGAGTATTTACTAATTTAGTACAGTATGAACAGCTGGCCAAAAGCATCACCCCTCCAAAGTGTAATGTACATTCTCCCCATTAGTGCACATAGGTCTGTGGAAAGAGTGGGCTTAAACTTAGAGCAGAGTGGTGAGGAGGCATACATAAAGAATATGCAGATGCCAAAGGAGTAATTGAGAGCTATGGCTGCTGGATCCTGGCAATACTTTCTCCCTTCCCAGGCCCCTCTTGAGATCCTTCTTGGATGTGTTCTGAATCCTGGAGTGTTCTTAAGTGTGAATCTTTCATTCTGTGATTCTGAACTAGCTAGTTAATCATATACACATAGCATTAGAGATGTGTCTGAGTCAGCCAATCATAAGTTATTTTCCAATTAGCATCATCTGCCTTTATCCATTTTGGGGTTTTTGTTTTTGCTTTTTGGAGGGGGAAAGGGAGGGTAATTGGGGTTAAGTGACTTGTCCAAAGTCACATGGGTAGTAAGTGTTAAGTGTATGAATCTGGATTTGAACTCAGGTCCTCCTAACTCCAGGGCAAGTGCTCTATTCACTGTGCCACCTAGCCACCCAGCCTTTATCCACTGAACAAAGCACATTCCTCCTCCGAAAATGATTAAGAACTTGCCCCTACCTAGTTTATACCTTTGATATATTGATTCTATTAAATTCTGGGCCTCCTGTAGTTCACATTAATTGTGATGGAATAATGAAAAGAAAAAGGGATGTGATGAAGTAATTTCAATCCTGCCTGAAAGAGTCACTTGTTAAATTTCTAGTGTGAGCATTTAGATTTCAAAAAGCAGAAAATGTTACCAAAGTGTGATTCATTGTTTTGCTGATTGTCTTGACTTAAGAAAGCAATGGAGAAAATGTTAATAGAATAAATTAAACTTAAAAGTATGACCTATTCTACCGTGTTTCCCCGATAATAAGACCTATTCCGAAAATAAGCCCTCCCCTTAATGTGTAAGATTCCTCTAAAATAAGCCCTCCCCCGAAAATAAGCCCTATTGAGATTGCTACTGTAGTGAAGGTGATCCCCTGCGCTACACGCTACATTACGGTACCCTCTGTATGCACCATTCCCCCCCGGGGTGAAACACATGCCACGCTCAAAGGTGCATCCAATCAGAGCTGCAGCAGTGAGTGCGTCATCCTGTTCTTTATTGAATTCATTATTGAATAAAGGTACATTTTTTTGTTCACATTTACCTGTTTATTAAAATTGCTGTCAATGTTCATTAAAATAAGCCCTCCCCTGAAAGTAAGCCCTCTGGTGTTTTTCTGTCCAAAAAATTTAATAAGACAGTGTCTTATTATCGGGGAAACACGGTAAGAGTCAGTTGTTAAATATTTACCAGCACACTCCTCAGTAGAAACATACCCTTACAATAGAATTGTAGAAGTAAAGACCAAAGGGACCTTGGAAATGGTGTAGCCTAAATCCCTCATTGTGAAGATGATTGACCTAAGGTTTGAGAAAACTAACTTACCCAAGGTCAAATCTAAGATTATGTGGCAACCAGGTTTAGTAGTCCCTCCCTCTAATCCCTCTTCCTTGGAATACTGAGGCTGGTGAATTGCTTGAGCCCCAGAGCTCTGAGATGCAATAGATTGAGAAAGTCAGATGTTTGCCTTGTGTGGTACCAATATGGGGAGCCTCCTGGAGAGCAGGGGCTGGCTTTTAGTATATAAAATCTACACAGTAGCCAAAGTGATTAACCTAAAGTACAGATCTAATCATGTCACTCCCCTGCCACCAATCTGACAAATTCCAGCAGCTCAATGTTATCTCTAGAAATGAACATAAACTCCTCTGTCTGGAATTTAAAGCTCTCCCAGTCCTTTTACACATTAATCTCTTCCACAAACTCCACATTCCTTCATATGGAAATACTTGCTATTTCTTACCCATGATGCTTTATCTCCCCAGCTCTATGACTTTTTATTGGCTATCCCTATGCCCATGTTCTCTGACTTCATATGCAGATTCCACTCTGCTTCTCTCTTTTTCTTAAGGATTCTCAGTATCTTGTGAGTTTATGCCTGCTTTTTCCCCAAAATTTTGCAGTAAAATTTCTGATCTTTTGCCTTCCAAGTGGCATTGCTAAACCTTTGGGGAATACACGTATCACTTTTGGAAACATATCTTTATGACTCAGGACTCTTTTTTCCTTTGTTTCACTTTTGCTTGTTTGCTTTTGTTTTTCAAAAGGCCCAAAATAATTCACTGTTATCATTGCAATACTTTATAATGACAGTTTATATGGATCTTTAAAGAGTGCAATGGCAAGCAAAGAAGTAGTTAACATCTTCTTTCAGCTACTTAATTATTTAGCACCTTGTTTCAGTTCAAGTTTCTTTTAAGGCTTGTCCATGATTATATCAAGTCTTTTGTTAAGAAACAGAACTTGTGAGTTCCTGTTGTTGATGCAACAGGAAGGGGTAGAACAGGGAGGAGCTTAATGACCATATATAAAGAGAAGCTGTGGCCTGGTACTTTGTCATTTTGATGTTACTTTGTCAGATTCATTTGCTGATAGAGGACATTGCTATTGTTCAGAAGCCCTGGGACCTTACTGGAAGCCCAGAAAGAGGATTTCCTTGTTGTCTGTTTACAGAAGTCTTGGAGGAGGGTGAGAGAGATCCTGAGATCAAGAACTATCTTACTGTTTATTGTGCATCCTCAGTGCCCACTTGAGTTTGACATTGTGGACACATAATAATTGCTTAGCACAGTTTCTGGTACATAGTAGGTACTTAGTAAATGCTTATTCAATGCATTTTTTTGTTGATCAATTACTTTATGTAAACACATATTTGAAAGCTTTGACTAAAGTCAAACCATTGATATTTTACTTAAAGGCAATGTTTTTTTAAAAAGGAAATGGAGTTTGGGATAGTAAAATTGACTTTGTAAAACAGAGAAGGATTTGGAGACCTGGGCCATCTAGCTCATGACTGTCCAAGGCAAAATTTAAACTCAGATATTCCTGACTCTAGGCCCAGAACCCTATACACCATACTGTGTGGATAGCTCTTCTGTTAGTAGATTTGGGACAGAAAAATGGTCTACAAAACTGTTCAAGAGCCTGTAGACCTTAGGTTGATTCTCTCTGTCTCTGTCTCTCTGTCTCTGTCTGTCTGTCTGTCTGTCTGTCTCTCTCTCTCTCTTTCTGTCTCTCTCTCTCTCTGTCTCTCTCTCTGTCTCTCTCTCTGTCTCTCTCTCTCTGTCTCTCTCTCTGTCTCTCTCTCTGTCTCTGTCTCTCTCTCTGTCTCTCTCTCTCTCTCTCTCTCTCTCTCTCTCTCTCTCTCTCTCTCTCTCTCTCTCTCTCTCTCTCTCTCTCTCTCTCTCTCTCTGTCTCTCTCTCTTTCTGCCTCTGTCTCTCTGTCTCTCTTTCTCCCTCTCTGTCTCATAAACACACACACACACACACACACACATAAATACGCAAATACCACCACCACCACAACTATCATTAATAATTAGTACTTGTACTGATACCGTTAGTATTAGTTCTGAGCATGAATACTGATAATAGCGGTAGCAGCAGCAATAGTAATAATATTGGCAGTGGTATGTAATGCCATGCTGAGCAGCTTTCCAAAAGAATGCTACTGTGAGCAGCTTTTATGGTTCTGATTACACAGTAGAGTGAACACTCTATTTATTCCCTAACAAATCAAAGCAAAACATTCACAGAAAATCAAGGTGCAGCATTCACAATATTACAACTTGTCACAGAAAATCACAATACAGTATTCAAAACAGCTTATCATTAAAATGGCCACATAGTTTCCACCATAGTGGCCACAAAGTCTTGAACAAAGAACAATCATCTCAAAGTACAATAGTCAAAGTCTTCCACTCATGGGACACACTAAGTTAACTCAATCAGTCACTTATTCAGAAATAAATTACTAAGTATCATTAATCACTAAGTACAATCATTAGAAAATACACAGACCCTCTACCCCTAGGTCACTAGTAAATTTTCAATTCCTCAGTCAGTATACAGTATACAAGTAAAGTCTTCTTTCAGCTTGACTCAGGGTGGTCTCTCAGATTCCCTGGATCCCTTTCCATGGCCCCAACTCCTACCTGAATTCACCAGTCACCTGGATTCAGAGGCAGATAGGTCCCAGGTCCTTGTCCAGTTCTCCAGGCAGTTCCTCCTCCATATTGGAGCTCACAGTGTCCAGTTCTTTTCAAATTGTTCACAAAATTTGTGTTCCTAGGAATTCAAGGGTCAACCAAGCCACAAGCAAACAACATCTTAGCATCTCAGTCATGCTTCCTCAGTCTTCTGCAGCTTGTTCAAATGCTGGTACCAAGAAACTCTGACTGTCCCTTCCAGGGGCTTTTCTTTATATACACATGAGATTAGCTTTTTGTTTCAGCCAGCCCCTTCCTGTATGTCAGCAACAGGAGACAGGAGTTCATACCTTCTGTTTCTCTAACACAAAGGGATTTTCAAATTCAAATTAATTACCATTATATTCCACCCCTCCAAGATCCTTGGTCTTACAATTTCAATTTAAATGGCCATGGATCCTGGAAAAATAGAGGCACTATACTTTGTAATCAGAACTTTAAACACTGTTCACAGCAGCCATTCTGTGAAAAGCTGCTTGTGTGTGGCTTTACATTATGGCGTAGTCGGCAGGATTACAAAGTAATCCATCCTTAAGGATGATTGAATGAATGATTGAGTTATTAAATTATTGTACTTTGTTGAAAACTATTGTGACCACTTTGGTGAAAACTATGTGACCATGTTAGTGGTAAATCATTGTGAATGCTGTATTTTGATTTTCTGTGAATGTTTTGCTCTGATTTGTTATGGAATAAATAGTGTTCACTATACCATGTAATCAGAACCTTAAAGCACTCTTAGCTTTCTTATACTGGAAAGCTGCTCATGCATGGCATTATACGGTAGCAGCAGCAGTAATAGTAGTTGTAGTAGCAGCAGCAACAGTAGTAATAGGGGTAGTAGCAGTAGCAGTTGTAGCAAAAGCAGCAATAGTAGCAGGAGTTAGTTACAGCAGCAGCAGTTGTAGTAGTGGCAGTAATTCTAAAAGTAGCAATAGTAATAATAAGTCTTTTCATCTCATATTTGAAGAAGCTTAGATAGAAAGGGTTCTTGGAGAAAGTACTGTCTTACTGTTGTTTTTTCACCTTTATTATTATATAGATAATTGAGCATGTGGATAAAAAGAATGGTGTTTCATAGTAAGGAAATGAAATTGATGCAATGTAGAATCTTCTGCCATCTCACTGAAAGTATTCTGGGAACATTTATAATATGATTATGGTGTGTATATATATACATATATATATATATATATATATATATATATATATATATGATTATATTAATATAATATGTTGGCTAGTATTGTGATGGTAGTAAATAGCTAGCTGATGAGAAAGTTGTTGTTTCCAACCTTGCTACTAGGAATATGACTGCCTTCTGATGATAAAAGGATCTTTGCAAGGGAATTGCAATATTTCCTGCCTATGCACCTACATGGCATATTCATTAGCTCTTTTTCTTCTGCTTTTACTAGCCATGTAAAGAAGAAATCTGTATAGGAGCATAAATCCTGTTTCTTCTATAGACATAAAAAAATAGAAGAGTGGGCAAATAATATCATAGAATTATAGAGCTCAGGCTAAAGATCATCTCGTCCCAAGCCCTCATTACAGAAGGTCCATTAAATACAAGATAAACATCACTTTAAAAGCTATGATTGGTTCATTTAGAGTCGCATACACTTCACTATAAGAAAATATTGAAGACAATTTCTAATTAGATCTTACAGATAGGCCTAGGCTTCAACTCATCAACTATGAATGCTTCCTGTTAAGGAGAAGGTAACTATATTGGACTCAGGCTTTTTAATCTCTTCAATTCTTAGTCTAAATTCTGTCATAACTTTTTTTTTTTAAGATTAGCTATCATGCCTTGTTATTTTAAGGGAAGCTAGGTGCCATAGTGGATAGAGCACTGGAGCAGGAGCCAGGAAATCCTGAGTTCAAAACTGACCTCAGATACTTACTGACTATGTGACCCTGGGAAAATCACTTAACCCTGTTTGCCTAGTTTCTCAACAGCAGCAGTAGCAACCCAGAGAAACCCTAGTTTCTCGTCTGAAAATTGAGTTAGAGAAGGAAATGGCAAACCATCCTATTGTCTTTGTCAAGAAAACCCCAAATGGGATTACAAAGTGTTGCATATGACTGAAATGACTGAAAAAGATAGTGATTTTCATAATAGACAATAACTATTTTAATAGAAAAGGCATTTTGTGGAAGTGCATGCTCCTCTCTCAAATAAAATTAACCTTATCTAAGTAAAAGCATTCTATTTGGAGCTTGAACCCATGACTTAGATTGAACTGTCAGTTCAACTTGACCTATCCACTTCGCATTGTATCTTGTAAAATAAATAAACTGACTTAGATGTGCTAAACTAGCACCTTCATATCAATATATTAAAATCACCAAAAAGGATTTGAGGAAATTTCAAATGAAATATCAAGAGTATGTCAGTCATCAAAATTTTTAAAAGTTCCCTATCCTGGAACTTCATATGACAAATTAGACATGTAAAAGTCTTCAAGTATTTCTATCTGCTTCAAAAATAATGAATTTCTCTTTTTAGTGTTTCTTAGCTATTTTTAAAATAATAAAACAACAAAAAAATGATATGAAATGACAGATACATCATAATCTTGCAAGCATTATCATTTTATAGGTACTATAATTTCTGTCAAAATGATACCAAATCCCATTTACTTTATTCTCATGTATGTAATACAAATCAGCAAGCCTGATTGGGAATCCCACCTATCAAACCATGACGTTGGAATGCAAAGAATTTTTTTTTTTGCTTTTTGGAGGGCAATTGGGGTTAAATGATTTTCCCAAGGTCACACAACTAGTTGTGTGTGTGTGTGTGTTAAGTGTCTGAGGCCAGATTTGAACTCAGGTTCTCCTGACTCCAGGGCCGGTGCTCTATTTACTGTGCCACCTAGCTGCCCCAAGAATTTTTAATGCTATTATGGAAGGTCATGCTTACTCTTTATGGTTTTTTTTTCCTCCCGCAGGGAGAAATCTAACAGTGACAGAGAGATCTATATAAGGAAGTGAAATATCTAATCTCACTGCCTCAGTGAGAATAGAGACAATGGGCATGCCCTGTGATATTTTTTCTACAAAAATGGATAACAATTCACTATTTATGACTTCATAGCTAAGTCAAATGGAGAGCCTTAAAGACCATAGAAGAGAATTTTACAGAATCTCACAGCTAAGAATATTAAATGGATGATTTGAATTATGATCTTTATGACTTTATCCCAATAGTCTTTTTACTCTGTCTCACTACTTCTACAAAACCTTGCATCTGTTACTGTGGAATCCCTTCAAGATACACTGATATTAGAGTAGCTCTGCAAACAACAGGCATTTTCCCCAACTCTTGGGTCCTACACTTGATCAGCATGATCAAGTGAAGTACATGACACTTGTGTACTTCATCAAAATCTAGTGGGGCAGCAGGAAGGTAATTAATCAGAAAATCCCTGACCAGAAATACCCCCAAGCCCAGTTGATGAAATAATGGAAAATATCTGTCCAAAGTCGTCAGATTCCAGAACTAGGGTTTTGTCTTATTTTTTTCTTTGTTTGTGTTTGCCCTGGTAACATGCAAATGTTGATTTCTTATAGAATGGAATTTCTTGCCCTGATTATTCACTTAAAATCTGAACGTCAATTTCTTCATTTGAGAAAACTTTATGAAATGCAATATGGATAATTTTGATTACATTAAATTAAAAAGATGTTCATGAACAAAGCCAATGAAACCAAGATTATAAGGGAAGCAGAAAGCTGGGGAACAATGTTTACAGCCAGTATCTCTGATAAAGGCTTCATTTATAAAATATTTAGAGAACTGAGTCAAATTTATAAGAATACAAATCATTCCCCAATTAATAAATGATCAAAGGATATGAACAGGCAGTTTTCTGATAAAAAATAAAACTTGCTATAGTCATATGAAAAATGCTCTAAATCTCTAATGATTAGAGAAATGCATCTTAAAACAACTCTGAGGTACTGCCTAATACCTACCAGATTGACTAATATGACAAGAAAAGACAATGATAAATGTTGGAGAATATGTGGGAAAACTGGAATACTAGTGCACTATTGTTAGAGTTGTAAACTGATCCAAACATTCTGGAGATCAATTCGTAACTATGCCCAAAGTGGTATAAATCATACCCTTTCATCTAGCAATCCCACTACTAGTTCTATATCCTAAAGAGATTATTAAAAAATAGGGGAAAGGACCCACATTCATAGCAGCTCTTTTTGTGGTGGCAACAAGTTAGAAATTGAGGGGATGTCCATCCATTGGGAGTGGCTGAACAACTTGTGGTATATGAATGTAATAGAACACCATTGTGCTATAAGAAATGATAAGTTGACCTATTTCAGGAAAACAAAAAACAGAAAGACTTACATGAACTGATGCTTAGTAAAGTGAGTAAAACCAGGAGAATGTTGTATACAGTAACACCAACACAATTCAATGACCAACTCTGATAGACTTAACTCTTCTCTGAATACAATGATGTAAGACAGCTCCAAAAGATTCAAAATGGAAAAAGCCATCCAATTCCAGAGAAGGAACTATGAAATCTGAATGCAGATTGAAACACACTATTTTCTCTCTTTTTTTCTTTCTCATGGTTTTCCCCTTTTCTTCAGTTTCTTCTTTCATAATATGAGAGATATGGAAATATTTTCAACATGATTGTACATGTATAACCTATAGCAGATTGCTCACTGTCTTGAGGAGGGGGGAGGGAAGGGAGGGAGAAAAAAATTGGAACTCAAAATCTTATAAAAGTGAATGTTGAAAACTATCTTTACATGTAATTGGAAAAAATAAATGGGAGGGGATTTCTTTATTTGTAAAATGGGATAATAATATTTGTATTAGATACCTCATAGGACTATTATGAGGAAATGATTTAACTGTTCAATCAATTAAGCAGCATATTTTTTATTAAATTAATACTTTCTATGTGCAGGCAAAACATTGCCATTTAGTACTCAGATGACAAGAAAGATGAAAACTGACAGTCTCTTCCTTCAGAGAACTGGAATTTCATTTTGAAATGAAAAAATGCACACTTATATGTAAAATAGAAGAAAAAAAACTTAGAAAAAATTTTCAGAAATATGAGCTATTCGATCCCATGCATCCATTAAAAAAAAGAACATATTCTATGAGAATCAATTAGCTATGTGGGATTTACAACACACATACATTCATTTTTATTTTTAAATTTTCAGAAACATGAGCTGTTTATTCTCATTTATCCATTTAAATAAAAGAAAATATTCTATGAAAATCAATTAACTATATGGCATTTGTAGCACACACATTCGTTTTTGTTTTTAAGCTGTATGTTATGTATCCTTTATATAAATACAATTTATAATAATCATATGTGCATTTATATAAGCATTTTTTTCAGAGATACTGTTTGTTGTTAAACATTTAGAAGCACCCTGCTATACACTAACAATCTGATAAGAGAGAGGTGATGAATTCAATGTGAATAAAGAGGAAAATTAAATCCTTATTAATTGGAAACAAAATTAAAAATAAGAAGTTAGTTCCTTTCGTGAAGGGTGACCATTTGCTTATTGAACTTTAACCTGAATGGCCTAAAGGTATTTTCATTTCAGCACATCCGAAAGAAGAACCTGTTTTCTGCTCCCATAAATCAACTCTGCTCGTAAGCTTTCCTGTTGCTATTGCAAGCACCACAAAGCTTCTAACCACCAAAAGTCACAACTCTGTCATGGATGGACTCCTCATCCTTACTCACACAAGTACCCACATCAGTTGCCAACTCTTGTGCATCTTTGCCCAACTTCTCACTTGCCTTCACTTCAAATCTTTGCTTTTTTCCCAGACTCAGCTTAAGCTTCACCCGGTATATTAAATATCGTGTTTGGAAATTGTTTGCATGTTGTCTCTTCAATCAGAATATAAGCCTCTTGAAGGCAGAGACTTTTTGCCTTTCTTTGTTTCCCCAATACTGGGCACAATGAATGACACACAGTATGTACTTAATCAATGTTTCCTTACTGATTTGTTGAAAGCTTTTCTGATATCCCCCGTATGCTAACTTACATGTACATATACATATGCATACACATACATATATACACATACACATGTATATGCATCTATATATGCATGCATTTGTGTGTACATATACATGTGTACATATATACATACACAGATACAGATACATACATGTACATGTCTCTGTGTGTATACTCATACACTTACACATATTTATGTACATATATAGATATATATGAATATCTGTCTGTCTATTCATCCATGTATACATGCATATGTACACACATAGATACACATGCATGCATACACACACATACATACATATATTGTTGTCTCCCCAGCTAGAAAGATCCTGAGGGCAGAGATTGGGTCACTTTTGTTTTTACAATATCTAATACAGGGTATGGAACACAATAGAAACATAATAAATTCTTGCTGATTGGTTATAAAATATTAGAGGGTGAAAAAATATGACCTGTAAGATTCAGATATTACAAAGATGGACTAGCATTTTAAGTATTCTTACTGGGATAATACTAAAACCATCCACACACACACACACACACTCACATGCACACTGATCTTTCAGACTGGTAAACTTCACAGATTTACTCAAGATGTTAACTTCAATGTTTGTTTTTCCTTAAGTTTTCAGTAACTTCATATTTCAAAAAGCAAGATGCCAATAACTATAAAATATTATGAAAATATAATCTAATAGTTATCAATTAACCAATCAGCATTTATTTATCCCAGAAAAGTGAAATTATCCCTTGGCCAAAGTACCTTCTATTTGATCAGGAAAGATAATAGTGGCTTCTGACTAAGGCCATAGTATCTCCTCATCTTCATTAGCTTAATTATTCTTCCAAGTGTTGCAGAAGGGATGCATTACTTTCTAATAGGCTACCAAACAATCGATTCTTTCTCAGTTGGTGAAACAAAAGGATACAGTTGCCTTGGTAACAGCACCATCTGAATGCTTCTCAGAATCACTCCCTCATGCTTATAAAAAAGAAAAACGGTCTTCATTCTGGCAATTAATGTTTTGTTTTGTTTTGTTTTTAATTTGCAAAATAGAGAGACAGACAGACAGAGACAGACAGACAGACAGATAGATGATAGATAGATAGATAGATAGATAGATAGATAGATAGATAGATAGATAGATAGATAGATAGAAAAATAGGTATAGCATTCTGCAACATTCCAGTCAGGAGAAATGAACAAAGAGGCTTCTGTTACAGATAACAAATTGTACTTTAAACATAAACACAGATCATGTTCCATTTCAGATTCCTGACTACTTATTTTGATAGGATGAAGACCTACTCATCTTTAGAAAATTTACCAGGAAACTGGATCTGGATCAGAGAATTTCAAAAATGGAGGACTGCAATGAATGGTAGCTACCATCTCATCAATTCATATATGAAAGGTGTCCCTGCTACACAAACCCCAAAAGGTTAGCATCTAATCTCTGCTTTAAGAATGATGGGGAGGGGAAACACAACTGTTTAGGCATCTAATTCCAAGTTTAGAAAGATCTAACCACAGGAAAATTTTGTTTTGCTTTGCTTTCTTAGCTGACACAAAGACTAAAGACTCTTTGCACCTTGCATCCATTTTTCTCAAATCTACCTACTGGAGCCAAACAGAATGAGTCTGCTTTCTCCTACTCATGATTGTTTGTAGAAACCTAGACTGTCCTTCTGAGTTTTATCAACTTAAACATGCCCAGCTTCTTCAACATATCCTAATAAGTCATGGAACCAAGGCATTTCACTATCCTGACTGCCTACTAAGTGTCACGCTCTCAGCTCATTACAGTGTGATATCAAGAAATAAATATAATACCGTGTTTCCCCGATAATAAGACACTGTCTTATTATTTTTTTTGGAAAGAAAAATACCAGAGGGCTTATTTTCAGGGGAGGGCTTATGTTGTCCTGCCTCAGCTCTCCTCCACGGCACTGCTCTCAATGGCGCCAACAAGCAAATCACTGGGGAAGAACAGGATGATGCACTCACTGCTGCAGCTCTGATTGGATGCAGCTCGGAGCACAGCGTGCGTTTCACGGTGGGGGGTGGGGGACGGTGCATACAGAGGGTACCATAATGTAGCGTGTAGCACAGGGGATCACCTTCACTATAGTAGCAATCTCAATAGGGCTTATTTTCGGGGGAGGGCTTATTATCGGGGAAACACGGTATTCCATGTGTAATCTGAGCAGGGCATGGTAAAATGGAACTATGATCTGTATATTCCTGGAAGTTGTGACTTTTAATACAGATCAAGATGACATTACCTATTCTGCTTATGACATCAATCACCCCATTGACTCATCTGGCAATTAACTAAATTCATCATGTCTTTTTATTCAGACTAATTATCTAACCAAACCTCTGCATTTCATACTGGTAAATTATATTTTTCTCAACCTAGATGTAAAAATTTAAAGTTAACCCTATTGAATTTAATTTATTAGATTAAGCTCTGCTCTATAAAGATCTTTTACGGGTCTTGTCTATTGTCCATAGGTTAATTCCACCTCCCGGCTTTCCATCATAGGCAAATTTGATAAGGCTGCTATCAACACATTTACCTAATTCATTGTTAAATAGCGTAGAGGCAAACACATATTACTGGGATACTCCACTGGTGACTTCCTTCTGCATTGACTTTGAATGACTATTCTTTGAATTCAGCTTTTCAACCAATTCTGAAGCCACCTAACTATTATTACTTAGTCCACATTTTTCTATCTTCTGTCCAAGAATGAGTTCCTTTATCAAAAGTTTTACCAAATCTAGGAAAACTATGTCCTTAGCATTTCTCTAATACGGAAGTCATGCTACAAAAAGAAATAAAATTAGTATGGCATTATTAATTTTTGATGATGTACTGATGGTGAAAGAATCAGCTCAATAGTTTTTTTTTCCCTCCTCTTAAGACCATGATTCCCACAGAATATATTCATGAACAAAAAAAAATTGACCAGTAGAATTATACTATTATAATTGACCTTAGAGAGTAGAATCAGGTGCAAACATTCAAGTTTAGGCTTGGTATCACCAAAATAATTAGAACAGTCCTAAGGAGAACAGACTGACTCTGGTGGTAGTGGTGGATTCCCTCTTTGTAGATATTGAAGCAGAAGTTGGATGATCTCCACTAGATTTAGAATTACTTTTACACAGGATTAGGTGTCTAGATAGTGACTGGGATCCATTTCACACTCCTACTCTTCGATCTGAAAAAGCCAAACAATCATATAGATCCAACATTTTCCAAGATTCAGTCTGTAGTTGCTTATCTAGAACACAGATCTTAAAATAAAGGGAGCGTGCCCACACTAGTTCTGCAAGTATGATCTCAGGCTTTAAAGCTAGAAGGAACATTAAAAGTCATTAAGTCAAATTCCCTCATTTTATAGATTTTGCATTTTACAAGCAATTGGACCCCAGAAAGGGCAAATTACTATTAAAAGACAAGTTTCTTCAGTGTTGTGTAAAAAGTTCTAATCTATCTACCATTATCCATGAAATTCAGCTTTTCTGGAAATTATTCATGTCCTTATCCCAGAAACAACCATAAGGTATACATAAATGTATAACATACCTATATACATTTATGTGTATACATCTAAATATGTGTATGTATACAAATATACATATAAGTGTGTGTATATGTATGTGCATGTGTAAAAATTTAATAGGTTAAATGTGCACTGGCTGCTTTTGGGACACCTATAGGTGTGTGTGTATGTTTGTGTGTGTGTATGCATAGTCAACAAACATCTTGTAAATTCTTAGTATCTGTCAAACATAGTTCAGTATAATTTTTTTCTGGGTGTTTTATAAGTGGTTTAAATAGTACATATGCCCTCAGGCAGTCAACAAGCTTATTGTCAGACAAAGCAGTAAGCACCAGTAGATACAAAGAAAAGGGAAAATGGTGCATGTCTTTAGAAGTTCACTTTCCAATGTATTGCAAAGGATAATATTTCATAAATTAAATATATAAATAAAGTAATAAAGTTGAATTTTAAGTTTGGTGACAAATTTTTAAGGAGACTCTAAGAATTTCTTGGGGGAATAGTGACATAAATAGACTTGTGCTTTAGGAATGTGCTTCTATATGACTACAGATATCTTGGATTTCTTCTCATGAGAACTGCTAGTGTTATTCTTTGACCACATATCAGTTGAGAAAATAGTTCTTGCTATTATAAATTTGCATGTGTTTCTTAGATATTTTGAAAATGCAACCATTATTGGGGCAGCTAGGTGGCACACTGAATAGAGCACTGACCCGGGAGTCAGGAGGACCTGAGTTCAAATGTGTTCTCAGACACCTAACACTTACTAACCATGTGACCCTGGGCAAGTCACTTAATGCCAATTGCCCTGCTCTCCCCCTCCAAAAAGCAAAAAAAAAAATGTGAACATTATCAAATAAATTTCCTCTAAAGAATTTTTCTCAGGTAAATATTTGAGTCAGATTTTGGCTACATTTGTTTAGGAAAAATAATTTTACACAATTAAAATGATCAAATTTGAGTTCTATGATCTTCTCTATCCCTTAAATCAGAAACTCTTCCCTTAACCATTGTTATGAAAGGTAAGTTCTTACTTGCTCATCTAATTCTTTTATGACATAATTTTTAAACTAAATCTTGCATCAATTATACTCCATGATACAAAGTCAAACTGCTGGGCTAAGCCTGATTTCTGCTACATTTCTTTCCTATTTTCTATACATTTGGGGGAATCAAATAACAAGTCCTTGGCCATTAGTTTCATTCTACTAATTTCATTTACATCATCTCTATGCTGTAAACCTAATCTGCCCTAAAGATTAATCTTATTTTCTAAATAAATCAATATATTATCTGTGTAGTGTAATAATTCGATTACTTCCTTGTTACCCTTATTAACACAATACTCTTCTACTGCTTTATTTTATAACTAGGATTTCCAACTCTATACCCAATAGTAATAGATATACTTGCCCCTGTCCTTGTAGAAATAGCCTTTCTATAATGTTGGCAGTTGATTTTACTCATAACATAAAGAAAAGGTTCTCTTTGTTCTGTATTACCTATTATTCTTATTAGAAATAAGTATTTATTTTTAAAATGCTTTTCTATATCTTGATATTATATGACTTTCTATTGTTACTAATATGGCCTATTATATTTATAATTTTCCTAATATCAAACCGACCTCAAATAAATTAGTCTATATCCAACCTAGAAATGGTGTATAATATTTTAAAATATTGGGGCGGCCAGGTGGCTCAGCGAGTAAGAGCACCGGCCTCCAGTGTCGGGATGACCTGAGGGATCGAATCCAGGCTCAGATACTTAGTACCACACCCAGAAATAACTGGCCATGTAACCTTGATCAAACTACTTAATCCCAATTGCTTAAAAAATATATTTTAAAATATTGATAACAGTTTTTAGACTTCAATACTAGAACTGAAATATGGAGTAAAGAAAAAAAAATATATCATAAACTTAAATGCTGAAACAAACACAAAATAAGAAAAGAAAAAAATGCCATGTGCACAGCAGAACATAGGAGAGGATGCAAAAAATACAACAATAAATTTTCCTTTCAAGAAAGCCTGCATGATCAATACTACATGCTGTATAGAAAGTTGTGCATTTTTTCTTGGCTTCCTTGTAAGTTTTATTCTCTGCTTTACATGTTTTATTTTTGTCATTTTCCCCCCTTTCTCCTCCCAAGGCTTTAATTAAGTGTGTGTATGTGTGTTTATACTCATATATACATGCACACATATAATGATAACAAAAATGCTAACATTTTTAATGTTGCTAATGTTTCAGGAAAATTTTCATTAATGTTATATGGGGATATTGGTCAATAGCTTTCTTTCATGTTTTTGACTCTATTATTTAAGTATAAAGACCTTATTTGTTTTATAGAAGGTACAATCCCTTCTTTACCAATTTTTAATATAATTTGTACAATATTAAAATTCACTTAATGTTTGATAGGAGTTATTTGTAAATTCATTTTGTGTTTGGGTCTTTTTCACTGAGGATTCATTTCTGTCTTGTTCAATTTATTTTTTCAAATATTATGCTATTCACATTCTCCATTTTCAATTCTGTTAATTGGGAGATGTCATATTTTTGTGAATATTCATTTATTTAATTTGTCAGTTTTACTTACATAATTAGACATAATTTATTTTTTCACTTGTGAAATTTTTGGCTTGTTTTTGATACAGGTAATTTGGTTTTATTTTAAAATATATTATCTAATGATTTGTCTATCCTTAGTTTTTAGTTCTTAGCTTTACTTACAGTTTTAATCTCTATTTTTTATTTTAAAACATTTTTGGTTTTTTTAGTTGTATCATCAATTCATCAATCTATTTTTTGGATGAAAGTATTTAGATATATGCAATTTATCCTATGAAATATTTTGGTTGCAACCCTAAAATATATAGTCACATTGTTGGTATCTTTAATAAAATTTTTCACTGTTTCTATAATTTGTTCTCTGACCAATCAATTCTTTAGAATTATATTACTTAGTTTCCAAATAATTTTAATCCTTTCTTCAAAGATCTTCCATTAAATAATATTTTGTTACACTGTGGTCAATAAGTATTGCTTTTCATATTTCTGATTTATTTCTTTAATATAGTTCTAGTTTTGTCAAGGTGCCATGCAAGTTGAGAAATATGTATACTGTTTTTTTTTCCTATTTAATAATGGCTAGAAATATATAATGCATATATTTTCTAAGAATTGGGTTGGGTCCTTAACTTATTTTTTGCTTCTTTTTTATATGATTGTCTAGGTTGATACATTGACAAATGAAATAATACCTGTCTTTTATATAGCATTTTAAAGCATTTTACAAACGTTATGTACGTATGTACTCAAAACAACTATGGCAGGTAGGAGCTATTACTATCCCCATTTTATAGATGAGGAAACTGAAGGAGACAGACCTTAAGTGATTTGCCAGTGTTCACACTTAGTAAGTGTCAGAGGCCAGATTGACCTAAGGTCTTCCTGGATGGAATTTGAGTTGCCTGTGAATTGCATCTCCTGGGTGAGGTCTCCCATTATTCCAGTTTTTCATTGTTTCTCCTTGTCTTACTTTAAATATTTAGATTCTGTGGCACTTGATTCATTTAAATTATACAGTGATATTAATTCATTGTGTATAATACCTTACAGATAAATAATTCCCTGATGATCTCTTTTAATCAACTCCATTTTTCTTGTAGTACTAAGAACATGTTTGCTACCCTTGCATATTTTAATTTGACTAAAGAATGATGGATTTTATTGTAGTCCCTAATTTTAACTTTGTGTGAGTCTGAGTTTCTTTTAAACCATATAATATTGGACTCTGTTTTCTAATGCATTTTGCAGCTCACTTCCATGGAGGATGGTTCTGGGGTTTGAGAATGGGACTTCCTCCCATTCATATTCACAGCTTTGATTATTGTATATTTCCCTCTATCCAATCATTTTATACACTTCCCAGTGTTCTGATGCAATTGACTCATACCAGTCAAATGTTAAGTTTTCAATGTCAGCATTTACATCTCAGAAATTGGCAAATGCTGCAAATCAGGGCTTAATTTATTGTTTTGCTCTTTGACTAAACTTGAGAAAATGATAGGTAAAATGTTAATAATACTGATGAAATTTAAAAGTGAGTGCATTCATTTTTAATGGCTGCAAAGTCTCTTGTAATAAATTTAACAGAACATGCTCATTTTTTTTCCTTTTTGTTTCCCATCCTTTTTTAATAAAGAAGAGGATGGTGAATTATATTTAGTTCTGCATCATCCCCTAAGCTTATTGCAGTTAGCTTCTTTCCCCTCTGCCCTTCTTTGTGAATCTGAGTTCTTGTATTTCAAGAATCTTCCATTTTTGTGGGTAAGTCCATCATATCTACATTGACAGTTATGATTACTAACTGTGGCATTTCCCTTATTCCCATCATCTTATACTTTTTTCCTCCCTTTATTTTTCCATATTGTTACTTATTACAAAGATGAGACTGATGGGAGAGAAAGAATGTGCTCTGAACTTGATTTAATGAGTATCTGCTTCCTTGCTACTTTATGCTTCCCCTCTTCTAGCCCTCAAACACAGGTTCTTATGTTTTATTTTATTTTTAATTCCCTCTCCAAGATACTCCACTGAAGTTTGAACTGGCTTTGTTCATGACTAATTCCTTCCTGAACATCCCCTCCTCCTTTTTTCTCTTCCTTTCCTCTCTCCAGTATTTCTGCTGTCTTAAATACTCCATGAATTTATGCAACAAAATCTGGGTGTATGTTTGTATGTGTGCATGCATATTTGCACACTTTCCCCAGTTTATATAAAAAAGAAATTCAAGTGATACTTGACCCACTTCTTCCTCCTTTCCCTAGACTTCTACTTGTGTACCCAATTCTATCAGAAAGTAAGTTTTCCTACCCTTCCCCACCATTTATTCCCAAGTTTATATTTTCCTTTCTTTTTTTTATTTTAGAATCATTGAAATGTAATAAAACTACTTGCAGAGCCTCTATTTTATTCAATCCCTTTTATGATCCCTGATGATTTTACAATTCTAAGGGAATACTTGCACTATTTCCCCTTATCAGAATATGAACTCTTCACCCATGTTTAATCCTTCTGAACATTCACTTGGATTTTTCTTTTTATCATCTCTTCACAACTGTGTTTGTATTTCAAAGTTCCTACTCAGCTCCTGTCATTTAATCAAGAATGCTTGGAAGTCTGAACTCTATTTGATTAAGGGTTCATTTTTCCCTTTTATTATTCTACTGAGTTTTGCTGACTTAATTATTATTAGTAGTTGTAAAACTATACTAAAAGGAAACCTTTTTGTAATTCTCTATGTCATTTTTTGTACTTCTTTATTGCGATAGCTGCAAATTTGGTGTGATAATGACTGTAATTACTTGAAACTGAAACCTTTCTACCTGGATGCTTGTAATATTTTTTCTTGGACCTTGATGTTCTGAATTTTGATTGTGAGGTTCCTAGTAGTATTCATTTGAGTTTTACTTCTGAAACTGGCTAGTTTATTCTTTGCATTTTTATTTTACCCTCATTTTATTTTATTTTTAATTTATTTTACCTTATTGTATGTTGGAAGTTTCACAATGTATAGGCCCTTTTTAAAGGGAAGAAGCAATTGATTTTAGGTACTCCAATGATTCTTAAATTATCTCTTTTTGATCTGTTTTTTTCAGGTCTGTTATATTTGATAGCAAACACTTCACATTTTCTCTATTTTCCTGTATTTGTACTTCATTTTAATACTTTTATTGTCTTTTAGAGTTATTTAGTTCTATTTGGTTTATTCCAATATTCAGGGATAGTTTTACTTGAGTGAGATTCTGTACCTCCTGTGGGAAATTGTTCATTCCTTTCCCAAGTCTTCTCTCAAAATTCTCATTTAATTTCCAGTTCTTTCCATTAGCAAGCTCATTCCAATTATAATAACATTTTAAATCTTTGTAAAACTCTTTCTTCATGTCTTTCAGGAATTCTTGTTGACCTTGTGAAATGTTAATCAAATTTTCAGATGATACATTAATATAAATGATAGCTCTCCTCATGTGGGTCAGAAGTCATAAAATATTTTAACAGGTAAAAATAATGGAAATGAAATTTTATTAGAAATCTAATGGCAGCAAAAAAGTCTAGTGATAATTTAGGAGACATAGATAGATAAGGTATCTAGAAGGGAATATACTAGAAGTATTGTACTCTTCATTGGTCAGATCACATCTTTTTTGTTTTGAAAGCCACATTTTAGCAAACAAATTCAAAAATAAAAGTACATAGAGAGGAAGTTGATAAAGATGCTGAGAAGATTGTATTCCATGCCTCAAAAGATTGATTAAAGGAACTACAGAAGCTTAACTTCAAGTATTAAACATTAAAATGGGGGTGCAACAGCCATCTGCAAATATCTGAAACACAGAAATATGGAAGAACAATTCTATTAGTCAACTTTGACCAAAGGGGAAGAACTATAATCAATGACTGGAAGTTCCAAAGAAAGATTTAAGCTAGATGTAATAGTAGAGGGCAGTAACCCTGAACAGTTTGAGTTGTCTACAAATGGAGTGAGATGTCTGAAGAGATGATGAGTTCCTATAGTGGAATCTCTTTGAGAGGAGGTTAGGTGAATATCCAGTAAGAATGTTCATAAAAAATGCATTCCCATGTACAGGTTGTACTCAGTGTCTTCTGAGACCTTCCTATTTTGAGACTCTGTGATCCTCAAAGGGTAGTTGGAAATAAGATTATTGAGGAATTAGAATCTTAGGCTAAAAGCGTTAAAAGTTATCTGATATTCATAGGGACCAATAGAAGTTTTGGAGCAGGGAAGTAACATTATAAGAGCTGTGAATTAGTAGATTTAAGAGTGGAAACACTGCATCAAGAGACTAGTTAGGGAAAAGCAAGGGTGCCAATTAATATTGGTGATGGAATTTTTTGTTTTGTTTTTCTTTTTAACGAGAACTAATTTACCCCAAGAAAAAAATTTCTAAGACTAAATGTTAAACATATAAAGACAAAATGAAAAGACAGTGTCTGCCTTCAAGAATGGCATATTCAATTGGGGGGGGGGAGTTGCAAATTTATATCAATCACTAAAGTCTCCGAAATGACAGCAAAGTTTAGAGTAGAAAGTAAAACTCTGAGCCAAGTGTGGCAGGCAGATTAGACACAAGGATCTGGAAAGGATAATGTAATTGGATGGTGGGAACATTAATGGAAAACAGTTCCTAAGGCTGGTGTCAGAGTGAGAATCTAGAATTAGTAATAATTGAAATAGACATTCTAACTAATTCAACTGTCAAAGTCATTGGGTTTAGAGGTCCATCCTATCACTGAAATATCCAGACCACCACACCTCTAAAACTGTGCCCAAAAACCATGATTTGGTCCTCTAGCCTTAACCTTCCATTGTGCTTATTTGCAAGTGCACCATATGGCCCTCTGCAGATAAATGGTTATAGTCATGCTTCTTATTCTATTCTCTCCATTTTCTTGTTTTCTCTACCTTCTTTCCTTCTTACTTTCCACCTTCTGGCTTTGCAATCGTAATTTCATTAATATTGTTTGTTACTAAAAAGTGAAATCAATATAATTCACCTGTGGTTCCCTCATCATACCTATGAATTGCCAAACAAAAATACAATGCACAGGCCAAAACTCATATTGGTATCCTGTCTCCCTCATAGTAATTAGCATGGTATCTAGCATGTAGTACACATAACACATATACATAATTTAGTACACTGATTGGCACACAATAATTAATGAATTTAGAATAATGGTTATATGCACATATGAGTCGCATGCAAATGGATATAATACAAGTAGATATATATATATATTTATATATACAAGTTGTTCTATACTAATTTATACATATAGATGTATATTTTTCATTTATTCCTTCTATGGGGTAGTAGAGTATCATCTTTTCTCCCAAGGAAATATGTTCTAATCACTTGGACACAGATCCAGACTTAGCCTGAAGAAGAATAAACAATTGATAGATGTTTGGCTATGAGAAGCCCTTGCAATGGAGTTGAAGTGGGGTGGGTAAAACAGAACTGATATGCTGTACTGTTGCTTTAGGAATGCTGAAATATAAAACAATCTTTGCATTCATTTTCTCTTTCATTGGTTAGCTCAATGTTCATATCCATCATAGCATTATGAAGGAAGAAGTCATTTTTCAAGGGGAAAAAGATTCCCAAATCTGAAAAATGTATCTTTTGAGATGAGGAACTTTATACCCTGTACCTCGAAAGAGGAGACAACCATAACCTCTAAAATCAGAAAGTGGAGAGATAAAGAAAATTAATGGGAATGGGATGGTGACACTATTCCCCAAATCTCCAAATAGTAAAGCCTACAAATAGTGCTATAACTATGTGACAAAAAGACGAAGTTTGAATCAGTAACACATTGTTGATGTGAGAAAATAACAATATAAGTTTTCATAACAGGGAGAAAAATCTGAGATTTAATCAGTGCCAATGAAAAACTTGCAAACCAGAAAAAATAAAGTAAGGAATTAAATTAAGGAACAAGAAAAGTTGTTGGGTTTTTTTCTTCTTCCAGGTGATACTTAACAAGAGTTATAAATAGAATAAAAGTATATAAACTAGATTAAATTCTAATTCAAATAAAATTTGAATTCTTTTTTTGGCTAGGAAAGACCATAGGAACATAATTAAGCTAATTAGTTGAGAATATAAAAGAAATTCATTCTAAATGCTACTCAGCCATAAAAAAGTCAGGATAATTTGTGAAGTACCAGCAATGACTTAAAAAACATCTACCAAGGAAGTATCGTTGCCTATTTTCAAGGATTTTCTTCAGAAGGTAAAATTTGTATATGACACCATCAAGTGTATTTTCCTGTAAATAATTAGAACAATAAATTTCATTAATAATAATAATTCAATGTAGATGCCACTTCAGAACTTATGAAACACTTTCCTCATATTAATGATAATTGTACATTCCAATGGCACTTGAAGGTTTTGCAATATGCTTTACATCCATTAGCATATTTTAGCATGATTTCATAGCTGGTACAAGAGGCAGTATACAAACCTATTCCTCCTTACTTTAAACCTAATACTTTTATCAGTATATCATGCAACTCAGGGAAATGTAACTTGTGACTATTGACTTTAATAAAATTTTATCCAAAAATACTCACTTATTTGGATCCAATTCTGATTTCCATTTGTATGATTTCTTTTAAGACAGAGGTAGCATGGGGCTAGTTGGGTATTTCCTCATTTAAAAATTCCAAAATGTGACTTGCAAACAAATGCTGGCTTGGTTAAGGAGGAAGTAGCTTAGCATAGTCCAAAAGAAATCTGGACTTGGAAATAGAATGAAAAAAATTCAAATCCCGCTTCTGAATCATTTAACCTCTCTGATCCACAGTTTCTTCATCTATAAAGTGAAAATAATAATACTGAGAGGACCTGACTTATAAAGGGATTAGTAGATCCAAATGATAAAATATATATGAAATTACTTTTAAATGCCAGGAATAACTGGATTTGAAAAATAAAAAGAGATTTTTGATATGCTATTGATTTTTTATTGTTTTTACTCCACTCTAACCCACCTTGAAGTGCAATTGTTTGGTTTTGAATTAAAACCTCTATGATACAATATCACAGCCATTAGCTGTAGCTGAATTCATAATGAACACATTTCTAAGTCTCCAGGAAGTATTTTGAAAATTTGACTATAAAGAAGAAACACAAATGCCTACAATATGATCGTATTGCTATGTGTAAGGGAGAAATGTGATTGAACACCAAGAGTCCTCCATTTATACAAGTGGTAGACACTTACAATTTTTAGCGTCCACTATATCAAGAAATCCTGCTTCAACACAGAGAAACAAAAGCCCACAGCAAATCAAATGACCAGAATTTATTCATTCATTTCTTTGACAAATAGTTATTTTGATGCTTTGCTATAAAAAAGGCAATGTATTATTGTTTCAAAGTCCCAACACAGAGCGGGGATTCAAAGCAGGACTTATTAATATAAACAATTTACTTTTATTCTGGAAGAACATGAAAGATATGGGTCAGTTCATGGTATTCAATGAGGCAAACACTTGAGGTCAATAAAGTAAAATTTTCCCAAACTCCAAGGTGGTGATAGCATATGCTCTTCTTGCTAAGTCACTGCATTTCAAAGGATAATGTGCTTCCAAACATCCTGAAAGCTGAAAGATTTGGGTTGTATGTGGATAACCAGAATCCAACAGGCCCCTGTCAGTTAAATATGAAATTGAACATCAAGGGGGAAGCAGAATCATAGGAATATATTGGGCCAGTTGCTACAATTGTCATGGTTTTATACATATAAGGCCAATCAATAGACACAATGGAACATATTAAAGAATACTACTAAATTTAGCAGTCTAGTCATTCAACTATGCAGTATAATTAGCTATACAACTTAATGCTAACAGTTACCCATTTCTTTTATGTCATGAAAATTTAGTCCTAATGCAGTAAAGAAAGCATCTGGATGGTATGCAATTCATCAATGAAGGTATGTTTTGTTTTGTTCCCCCACACACACATTTGGAGAGATGTAGAAATTCCTGGAATGACATAGTGTAAAGCAAAATGTCTATATAAATCACTTGTTGAAGTACTACCATCTGCAAATATGCATGTGTGTATACACACATATGTCTGTATGTATTTGCATACATATATTTATGTATACATGCATATAATCATGGAGCAACTAGGTGGTGCAGTGCCTAGAGCACTGGACTTGAAATCAATAAGACTCATCTTCCTGAGTTCAAATCTAACTTCAGACACTTAACAGCTGTGTGACCCTGGGCAAGTCACTTAACCTGTTTGCCTCAGTTCCTCATCTGTAAAATGAGCTTGAGAAGGAAATGGCAAACCACACCAAGAAAACCCCAAATCTGGTCATGAAGAGTTACACACAGCTGAAACGATTGAATGACAACAAAATACAAACATAAAAGCTGAAACATTTCCAATAAAGAGGACCAGACTGTACTTAACTGAAAAGTAATTCAGCTACATGAATTTCATTTGAATTAAATAGAATGCATCTAGGTTTGCAGGGATTAGAGAGCTGGCTGTCCAGTGTAAATCACAGACCATTATTAATTAATTACTAGAAGTTACGATTTCAAATATCATATATCCCAGATTCTGCTGAAATGATCACCCTTCATAGCTGCTTCAAGTTTCAGTCAAGTATTGCTCAAATATTTACTCAAAGGCCAAGCTCATGAGCCCCAGTTCTTTTATATGTTTTTAACCAGATAAAACTGCCTTACACATTAACTGAATACAAGAGCATTAATTAAGCAGAATAGCAAGTAATATAGCAAGGAAAATCTCTTCCATATTTCTAGGGGTATAGCCTCCCACAGATTTCTATTCCATAAATGAGAGAAGGGACATGTATAGACTAGATATCTCATGACCTAGAGCAGCAATCACTCAGCTGGAGCAGCATTCTGCTTGGGAAGCTTTTGATCATCGTTTCCCTGAAGAGATCATGACATCATCTGTTGGGTTTCTAATTCCACTATATCTCCACTTGCTGGTTTTCTACCCTGCTGCCATTGCCATCTACTTGTTGGAAGTCTTGCGTGCCCTCTCAAATTCTTTCTTCCCCCTCAGCACCAGCTGTTCCAGTTTCACCTCATAGTACACTTGTGTTAAGTCAAACCTATCATCAGATCAAGTTATCATCACACCTCTGACAAGTAACATCAGAGTTGTATATGATTACTGATGTGTGTTGATTACCATGGACTTTCATGTAGAGAGACCAGAACTGGAGGTAGGGCAGATTGGAGTTGGTGACCTTTTGCTTCATAATCTTATACTTGTACTCAACTTTCTTTTTCCCCTACACTCATTAATAAAAGATTTCTTCAGTGTTGTTTCCTCAATTAGTACATTTTTACTTTTTGATAACCTAAAGTAGATTCTCATATAATGCTATATCTCTAGCTCTCTACACTCATTCTTTCTTTTTTGATTAATGTGTATTATTTCCTATAGTTCAAGTTTCTTTTTTCCAGAATCTGGACATAAAACAGAGATAAGTTTTGTCTGATATGAGTTGCCACCTAAAATAAAACTCTTTGGGACTGGGGACAGAAGTGAGGAAACTGTCATATAATAAAATGTCAAATAACATCCTCAATCCCTTTGCCCTTCTACCCCTTCCCCATTCTTCTAATGATAGCTTTGTGAATATTTTGCTTTGGTGAGTTGTTGGGAAATCTATTTTCTTTTCTAGTGGTGGGGTGGTCTTTAAAATTTTTACATCAGAACTCATTGCTACTTGAAGGTGGAAATTGAGATATAGATAAGCAGATGACAGCAGCAAAGATGCATACATAATACGTCTATATATACAACTGTATTTTACCTGTGTACATATGTAGATATGTATGAATAAGCCCTTCATTAATACTTCTTATTGACATGGAATTGATTTTGAGTTCTCCAGTCAAATTATTCAATGTGAAAAAATATTTAAGCACTATTTGCCAGGTCATAAGTTAGGTATACCAAGACAGAAGAAAACCCAAAAGACCCTGTCCATGAGGAGGTTATGTTCTACTGCATTCTGAGGAGAGCTCAAGCTCTGACAATTTCTGCCAAAATGAAAAGACTTTGCAAATAGGCCTAAGAGATGGACTAGTCCTCTGCTAAGTGGAACAGCAGCTAGAGTAATGAATCATATTTAAGTCTTGCCTTAGACAACAGATCCCTTTTATAGGGATCAAATTAGATAAAATATGTAAAGTACTTTTCAAATCTTAAAAGTGCTATGTAAATCCTCATCCTCATTATTGTTATTATTAATAGTATAATTGCTAATGCTGGATCACTCTAGCTCAGTTTGGAGACTACACATATAAACATTATTATTTATCACGTGTGCTATATATAATAGAGCTCAGACACTTCTCAATGATCCTCTCTTTCTCTTGGCCTAGAACAAACAGGACAAAGTCAGGCAATTTTGTGTTAGGAAGCGTTTCAGGTTCCTCACATGTATTTGTAGTTGAGGATTCCTTACACCCAGCTCAAGAATGCCTTCTAGGCTAGGGAAAGATAGGAGGTCTATTATTAGGAGATATTCCCCAGGTTCCAAACTTCAGTCAGAAGCTGTTGTATGTATTCATGTTTTATAGTATTTGACTATGCATGAGGTATCAATCTAACTCTGAGACTTCCAAATAGAGAATGTAGTGGAAACATGGGGCCTGGGTAGACGAAACTGGTCTAACATATTCCAGAGATTTAAGCAATAAACTCCTGACTCAAATCTGAGACTAGGTTTGAAATTGTTGACATGAGTAAAAGCCATTTCTGGCCCTTTCTAACAACTTGCTGAGTATGTCTATATAATTCTGGGCATAAATTCAGCTAACAACCTGAAACACTCCTGATGTAAACTGAGATATTAATATTTATTAGCCCTCATCTTTGTTTCATGAGTTTTTGCAGACTTTCTTGCTTTGTTTTTGGGATGGAGGAATCTAAAGCTTGTAGTGCTGTTATTTCTGTGAGATAAAGTTTCTCTTTATTAAAATCTCATTTGTTTATACTTGAGAAAGGGGGTTGTTTGTAATCCCCTCTCAACAATCCTGTCACACGGTCTCCATTTCACTGAAATAAACCAGCATGGTCCAAGAACTAGCATTGCCTTTGTGCTGCAATATTGTGTAACTGAAATATTAAACTATGGCTTGACACTAGCTCCTTACTGGATAAATGAGTCTGAGTCCAGCCATAAACTTCAGATGACTGAGCAGCTCCGTTTCCTAAAATATTTATGTCTGACTTTAAACGTTCCATAAAAATACCAACTTCAGTTCCCTCAACTCTACTAACAGTTTTAAAGGTTTGCACACCAGTGGATCTTGGGGCCTTGCAGTGAACTTTTCTCATGTAATTAATAATCTCACTTATTTTCAGTTTTGGGTTAAAAAAAATCTAGCAAAAGAATAGTGCTGCTTACTGTATGTGTGTTATGAATTTGACCTCAACAAACCTAAACATTTCACTACAAAAAAAAAAAAAACAGAAAAAGTGAACTCCCTAAGAAGCCAGGACGTTCACTACATATGGTTTGTTTTCACTTTTGTGCATTTGATAATTATCAGGATGGTTCCAATACTGGCCTGCTTGCCTATGTCCCCTTTGGAACCTCCTTCATTTCTGCAATGTGTTGTTGTTGCTGTTGGCTTCAAAGTGATTGGTCAATGTTCTTTTCTTTTCTTCCTTTTGTTAGTACCACTATTACTCATTTCAAATCAGTCCTCTTTTCTGCCTCTCCCAACAAAAAACAAGTTCTCCTTTCTCACAAAGAACTCAAGAAGAACATATACATACACACACACACCTATTCTTGTGCACGCATACACACAACCCATGTTTGATGTTTCGTTCTGCACCTCTAATTCATCACTTCTCGATCAAGAAGCAGAAAACAAAATTATTATCAGTCTTCTGAAAACATGATCAGTCACTTCATTGATCAGGAATACATTTTTAACAGTTGTTTCCACTATAATGTTGAAATTCTATAAACTGTTATCATACTTCTACTTACTTCACGATGCTTTAGGTCATATAAGTACTCTAAGGTTTCTGGGAATCCTTCCCATTTGCAATTACATATGGAATAATATATTATATAGATAGCCTCTGATTTGTTTCAATCATTCCCTAACTGGTGGAAAATATTTTTTTTCCTTGTTCTTTCCTAGAGTAAAAAGAAAAATCCTACTATAAAAGTACATATAGGTCACTTCCCTCTTTGATCTCTTTGTGGTATAGCATTAGAAGTACCATCACAGTATTAAAGTGTGTATAATTTAATGATTTAGGGAGTAGAGTATTTAAGATTTTTCCAGAATGGTGGGGATTTGTCAAAGCTCTACAGTACTGCTTTAGTGTACTGAATTTCCCCAAACACCTTGAACAAATGTATTTTTTCTTTCTTTTCTTTTAAATTGCAATATTGCACCTCCCATACTTATAAAGAGGAACCTAAGAGTTGTTTGTATCTCATTCATACTTTTCTTATTATAGGAATTCAGAGCATTTGTCATTTCTTTTGTGCACGTGGTTTTTGCCTTTCTTCTTTTGAAAACACTCTTTGTTGAAATCCCTTGACTATCCTTTTTTTGGAAATAACATTTATTTTTTTCCTGAGGTATATATCCATTCCCTGTGTATCATAGAAATCTTACTTTTAACAGAAATGTGCTACAATTTTTTCCACAGTTAACTGTTTATTTTCCAAGTCTAAATGCATTGGTCTTGTCTGTGCAGATCCTTTTTATTCTAGGAAATAAAAATGGTCCCTATTATATTTCAGATTCCACTCTAGCCCTTCTTTAGTCAGGTAGATTTTTATGCCCAGTTGTGAAAGGATCTCCTTACCTGCTCCACTAATGTGTTTATGACATGGCTTTTTATATTTAGATCAGAGTATGGCAAACTACAGCCTAAGGTTAAAATCCGCTATAGCATATTTATTAATCTGAGAGCTAAGAATTATACATACATACATATATATATATATATATATATAATAGTAATATAAATATATAATGGCTATATATATATTATCACCTTTAAAAATGTGAAAATCATTCCTATTTCATGGCTATAGTTTGTCAGTGTGTGTGTGTGTTTATTTGTGAAGTGTATCAAAACCTTAAAACCCTTTATAAATGCTAGTTATTGTGTTGTTAGTTAACTTTCTAAAAGACAAGGATGATCATGTCTCCCCAGTGGTTCCCTATCAACTCTAACAAAAAATATAACATATTCTATTTAGTGTTCAAAAGCACTCCATTACCTTTTCCCAACTTTTTTTCAGTTTTCTTATACCTTCAGATCTATATCCTGTGCTCTCCAGTGACACTACCTTATTTTTTGTTCCTGAAATAAGACACTCCATCTCTCTGTTCTCTGCATTTTCACTAGTTGTCCCTCATGCCTGGAATGCACTCTCTCCTCACCTTCATCTCCTGGATTGACTGGTTCCTCTGTCTTCCTTGAAGTTTCAGCTAAAATTTCACCTACAACACTTTTTTTCTTGACTTCCCTCTGTTGACTTTCTCCAGTCCTCTTTATTTCCTCCAATTCTCAAGAATATACCTTGTTTTTACAAATGTGTTTGCATGTTATGTCCTCCATTAAAATACTTGAAATAAGGAACTACCTTTTACTTTTCTTTGTTTTGCTAGTGCTTGGCACATAGCAAACTCTTGATAAATGTTGATAACTAACAGACTGATTTGTGTATTAGAATATGTTTAATTTCTGCAAAGGTACAAAACAAAGCTGAGAACCATCTATAAACTTTTTGATTCCTAGTTAATAATCACTGAGGATCTAACTTTATGGATCTAACATATTTTCCTAGTCATATTCAAACCATTATTTTTGCTGGTTAATTTACTTTGTTATAGCTGTCTAGCTCCAAAAAGTTACCAACTATATAAAGTAATTGGATATTTATTTCCAATACAGCTTCTCATACTTTTTTCTCCTTCTTCCCCAATCCCTAATAAACCTTACAAAGAAAAGCAAAAAGAGAAAAAATGTGTTGTTGGTGTTGTCAATGAAAAATTGTTAAACTAAAATTGTAGTGATCTGCCCCTTCTCTATTCTCTAAGCCCATATCCAACATCTGGTTGTTTCTCTTTATTTTAGTGCTGTTTTGTGATCAACACCTCAAAGTATGTATTTATTTTTGCTAAAGACTAATTTTTCTTTGACTCTTCTGTCCCTCTCCTAGCTCCCTTCTGATCTTTCTGTTTCTACACATTTGTACATCAAATTTGTGGGTATATGTATTTATATTCAATCCTTGATTTAAATACAAATAAATGAAAAAATTTTCCAATGAGGCTCTGCTTATAATTGTTGTGGGGTTACTAACTTCTTGTCTTACCTCTTTGGCTTCTCTAAGCCCATCTATTTAGTAGCAATAATGGTAGTAGTAGTAGTGCTACTGCTGCTGCTGGTGGCAATAGTAGGAGGAGGAAGAGGAAGAGTAGTAATCATCATTATTCTTAATTTACTGACTCTGTGGGCAGCTATGTCATACAGTGGGTAGAGTGAGCATAGAATCAGTAAGACTCTTCTTCCTAAGTTCAAATTTGAACTCAGGCACTTATTAGCTTTCTGACCTTAAGCAAGTCACTTAACCCTGTTTGTCTTAGTTCCTCATCTATAAAGTAAGTTAGACAAGTAAATGGCAAACCACTCCAATATCTCTGCCAAGAAAACTCCAAATGGGGTCATGAAGAGCTGGTCATAACTTAAACAACTGAAGAGCAATCAAAGTAACTTACTTATTTTCAGTATTTTCTTCCATTTGCCCATATTTTCAGACTCAGGTGCTGATCTAGAATTTTGTGTTTAGACCATCTGCATCTGGCACTATTAGATGGGCTGGGTAGGTTTTGTTTGCTCCTAACCCCTCTATTGTCAGAATACTACTGATGTTGTTTGTTCTTCATTCTCAAAGAACACCATGACATCAACGAGGTGATGCCATGACATGAAAGTGAATTGGCTCTATGTGGGGAAGAGCTATGCAAAGCCACCAGCTTCACTTTCTCCTCCCAAGCCATCTCAGTCCAGTGGCAAGATGTAGATTCTCTGGATGCAGTGGAGACCTTGGCCTTTTTCACTACTCATGACATTAATCAGGATGTAGTGGTATGATATTCTCTTATTCTTTCCTGAAATCCTTGAATTTCGAGTAAATTTGTTGTGAAGAGAATAAGAGCTAGAAGAGGTCTGGGTGCAGGCTAAATTTAGATGTGGATTTATTGATCAAGCACACGACTGCCTGGAGTATACACGCAAATCAGGCAGCCCCGAATTTGGGTACAGGCAATGCTTATAAAGGCAAAAACCACAATTGGGGAAGGGAGCTAGCATAAACAATGACATACAGAAGCTAAGAACAGCCACTGGTTGGATCTATAGCTCAGGGCTAATTTGGAAATGATGGCACAACATGTGACACAGGTCCTTCCTAGAACAGGTTAGAGGGTATAGGGTAGAGGGTACAGGGTGAGTGGGATTTCCCAGAACAGGCTAGGGTCATGAAATAGGTCAGAGTCATGTTCTGGGTGAAGGGTGAGGGGAACCCCTGCTTGATCAGCATTCTGGGTGGAGGACCTTGCTGGGTCAGCGTCCCAGAACAGGGTGGTCTCTTGCATGGGATAGACATGCCTCATGATCTCTATTCAGACTTGCACCATAACCCTTATACAAAATGCTGCTTCAAGTCTTACTGATTTAGGGAAGTGCTAATTTAGGGAAAGATATGGGACCAGGGGCCTATGCTTTAGGTGATTCACTTTATCTAGGACTATGCCTTAAAGCT
Organism: Petaurus breviceps papuanus; assembly: GCF_028583685.1. Classification (NCBI taxonomy): domain Eukaryota; kingdom Metazoa; phylum Chordata; class Mammalia; order Diprotodontia; family Petauridae; genus Petaurus; species Petaurus breviceps. Next base: position 27,476,493 of record NW_027185759.1, read on the forward strand.
GTTACAAGCAGTTACAGGATTTAGGATAGAGACAAAGACAAATATAAAGGGGCTTGATGGTGGCTTAATGGTGGGCTCCAAATCAGGTGGTATGCGATTTGGGTTACCTTACAACAAATTGATCCATCAAAAGTTCAGACCTAAGCCACAGTCTCTCATCTCCTTGAATAATCCCCAGTTGGGAGTTGGTTCATTATTTTTCTATGACTCATAAAGACCCTGATGGAACAATGTAGATCACAATGGTCCCAGGAATTCTGAATAGTCCTTCTGGACTAGCCAGTCAGGTGCTAAGTAGCCAGTTAATTACCATTTATTAATTGCCAACTGTGTGCTAGGCATTACCTCCACTCTCTGTTTCCTGCTTCATCTCCCAATGCTCCAGGGAATGCACATTTGTTTTCGGTCTCTCTTTTTTTTTTAAAGAAATCGGGGTTAAGTAACTTGCTCAATGTTACATGGCCAGGTGTTTCTGGGTGGGTGCTAAGTGTCTGAGCCCGGGATTCGATCCCCAGGTCATCCCAACTCTGGAGCCAGTGCTCTTACTCGCTGTAAGACCCTGTTTTCTGTCTCTTTGTGCAGTGACTTGTGGTGGCTGACTCTATCACTTACTTTTATTTAGATGGGATAGGGGAGGTATCTGGCTCTAGATCTCTGATTATTAGAGCTCATGCTACCTTCTAATCAATCTTTCCATAGAAGTAGATGGCTTCACATACATTTTCAGAACTCACTTTGGCTTTTATGGTATAACTCCTCTCCTAAGCTTTACCATAACCTGGCCTACTTATAAGAGTTCAAACAGGTTTTCCTATAATGAACTCTCACTCAACCTCCATCTGCTCCTACTTCTGCCTCTGATAAGTACTGTCTTTGTGACCTTGAAGAAGCTGCTTATCCTCCAAGTGCACTAGGCAATTTTTTTAAGATTGAACATTGCAAAGAAGGGGCTAGCTTGCATTGCTAGAATTAGTTCCTCAGCAAAGAATTTCCTACAACATGATATCACAGGCCTATCCGCACTATTATTGATAAAGAAGAGTACAATAAATTTACATATTTATGATATGCTGATATATTTTCATAAGAGATACTATGTATAATATGAAATTCAATTAGAAAGAAGAAAAACAACTAGAATTTCAAGGAAAATAATCAGGAAAATACAAATGAAAAGTTCATAACATTTCTTGACCTCAAACTATTTTGTAAAATAGTAATTATCTTGATTACTTTGTACTATTTTTTAAAAGTAGATTAGTAGAATCATTTGAGTAAACAAGAAAAGAAATAATCACAAGAGTAGCCATAAATTAATATATACCAAATCAAAAAGCTTTGAGAAATACTTCTTTTTATAGTACTTCTGGGAAAATCACAATGTAGTTTGGCAGAAATTAGGGTTAGAACAATGTCGTATTCTATGTGTCATGACTAGCTCAAAAGGACTTTCTAACCTAAATATAAAAAGGCATGTCATTAAAAAATATTGAGCAGAATAAGATCAAATATATCCCACAAATATGAGAGGGGAGGAGAATTTGTACAAAATCATGGATAAGAAAAATCATAAAAGGTAAAATAAAAAATTATAAATAAAATGATGTGACTGTGTGAAAAAAACTATACATTGAGAAAATACTTATGTTAGTCCCAAAATGTGTATGTCATTTCTCAGATATATAGAGAATTGAAACAAATAGCTCAAAAGCAATTATCCAAATAAAACAGACCTTAAAGGATATGAATAAAATAGTTTAAAAATTGTAAATAACAAATAACACTATGAAAGCATACTCCGAATCACTAACAGTAAGAGAAAAGCAAACTATACAATTCTGAGTTTTATTTTAATACTATTAATGAAAAATATAAATGATAGCTGTTACTATTGGAGGGATTGTAGAAGAGAGATACAGATTTAGGGTGGAACATAGTAGGTGCTTAATAAATGCTGACTTACTGATGAACACTGTTTTTCAAGTTATTAATCAGCCTGACCCCTCTGTATATAAATATTGAATTATATAATCAAAATAATTAAACTATCCATAGTTTTTGTCCTACTGCTTCCTATACTGGGTTTATAGCTTCATGAAAGTATAAACATAGAAATAATGGTCCATTATATTCCAAAACAGTCAGAGAAGCAAAGTTGGTATCTGTAAATTTGGATATAACTGAATGACAGTAATGCAATATAATGTTACTGTGCAGTAAAAAAATTGGCAACCATATGGAAATTAGGAAAATAAAACATGGAAAGATGTTTATCAGACAAACTGTTACCCAGAGAGATAAGCATAACCAAATGAACAATGTACATGATGACTATAATGACATAAGAGAAAAGATCACTAAAAGTTGAACTCTGAGTAACTGAAAAACCAATGAAGTTCCTAGAGAAGGCCTCATAAAATAAACCTCTCCTCACAGCAGATATGGGGGTCACTAGTAAGATAAAATGTTATTTGCATTTTATTATATAGTCACTGCATCAGAGGATTGATAGATATTCTTTGTTACAAGGGAATTTTATCTTAGAGATGAAAAGGGTCATGGAAATGACTATGATATCAAGACTAAATGCAATAAAATTTTGTACCTTGAAGTAAATACAGAGAGTCAGAGACCAAAGACAGAGACAGGGAATGACAGAAAAATGGAAATATAGACAGAGATGGCTATATTTCTCTGTAGTCAGAGGAAGTTAACTGAATAAAAAGTGATATGAATGAAAACCATGTCTTGCGAAACCCTTTAAAGAAAGGAGGATACTTATCCTAGATAAGAAACTATTTAGGGGTATAGTGGGAGAAATATCTTAAGATAACTGAAAGACTGTCCTGTGAAACTTTTCAAGGCAACTGTCATTTAAAACCTGTGTGCCTTTCTCACTTATCTTACCTGGGTTCATCTGTAAAATGAGAACATTGAACTAAGTGGAATGTACATTCGCTTTCAGTTGCAAATCACTTTTCAAGCATATGATACTATGCTTTTTTTCTCTAATACCTGACATAAAGTACTTAATGATCCATCCATCCATCTATCTATCTATCTATCCATCCATCCATCCATCCATCCATCCATCCATCCATCCATCCATCCATCCATCCATC
>NW_027185759.1:27479624-27624581 GCF_028583685.1 Petaurus breviceps papuanus
ATCCATCCATCCATCCATCCATCCATCCATCCATCCATCCATCCATCTATCTATCTATCTATCTATCTATCTATCTATCTATCTATCTATCTATCTAATTTCAGAGTGATAACTAGGGTCAATGGGTGAAAAATTGCAGGGAAGCAGTTCCTAACCTAGTATCAGATAAAGCTTTCTAATCCACTTTCCTCTTCCTCTTCTAATCCATCATTATTCTGTTAAATAATCTTCCCCATGCAGGGATCTTATCAGGTGAGTCCTCTATTCCAAAACTCTTTGCCATCTTCTCCACCTGTTTTTCAAGTTCCTCCACAATCTAATACCACCACATGTTTGCAAACTTATCTCTCATTCCCCTCCATATGTGCTCTATTCCAGGAAAGCCAAACTATTCTAGTCTATCCTTACCACTATATTCCTCCCTGGCCTCTTCCTATCCTATTCTTACCTGTACTTTCAACATTTCATATTATTGATTAAATTGTTCCACCAGTTGGGGATTCCTTCCTTATCCTTCTTTATCTAATGAATTATAACCTATTCTTTAAAGTCTAACTCAAAACTACCCCTCAAAAACTATCCCTTTTTCCTCTGACTCTTAATAAATTTCCCCATTTAACATTACATACAACATCTGTAACTCTATAATGTACTTATTGTTTTTTGTTCCAAGATAAAATATTTCCCAATTACACATATTTTTACATTCATAATTTAAATATTGAGTTCTAATTTGGCTCCCCCTCTTTGGTACTCCCCCCTCCTTTTTAGAAGGCAAGAAATGTAATATTAATTATACATGTGAAATCAAGCAAGACATATTTTCATATTAGCCATGTTTAAAAAGAAAAATAAAGTAAGTTAAAATTATGGCTCAATCTGCATTCAGAGTTCATCACTTTTCTTTCTGAAAATGGATAACATTTTTCATTATGGGTTCTTTGGAACTGTCATGGATTATTTTCTTGATCAGTACAGCTAAACCTTTCATAACTGATCCTCCTCATAATACTGCTGTTACTATGTACAATGAACACCTGGTTATGCTCACTTCACTTTGCATCAGCTCAAGTAAGCATTGCCAAAATTTTTCTAAACCCATCCTACTCATAATTTCTTTTAATAAAATAGTATTCCATCATAATCATATACCATAACTTATTCTTTCATCAATTGATGAGCATTCCCTTGATATCCAATTGTTTTGCAACACAAAAAGAGTTGCTAAAATCTGTGTATGTATGAATAGGTCCTTTTTTTCCTTTTCTTTAATCTCTTTAGGCTACAGACTAAGTAGTGCATTTTCTAGGTCAAAGGGTATTTACATTTTTATAGCCCTTTGGGCATACTTCCAAATTGTTCTCCATAATATTCACAATTTCACCAACAATGCATTAGTATCACAATTTCTCCACATTCTCTCCAATATTTGCTGTTTTCTTTTGCTATCATGTTAGCCAAGGTGAAGACCCCAAATGATATCACAGAGTTAGACAAGACTGAACAACCACAACCTCAAACTCCAAATTCAGCATTCTTTCCACTGTATCATGTTGCTGTAGCAAGTATTTATTCTTCTCTCAGTTTTTATCTTGCCCTTTCATAAAAGTCTATTTGCTTTGGTATACTGCCACTCTTAACCTGCTCCCCATCCTCTTTGTTTTTCCCCTGCTATTTCTCTATTGGGTAAGATAGATTTCTATATCCAACTTACTTGTATGTATGTGTAGATGCATAGATAGATAGATAGATAGATAGATAGATAGATAGATAGATAGATAGATAGATAGATAGATAGATAGATAGATAGATTCTTTCCTTTTTGGACCAGTTCCTATAAGAATGAAGTTTAATCATTGCCTGCCATCCAGCCCCATTTCATCTTCACTGAATAAAACTCTTTCTTCTGAGCCTCCTTTATGTGAAAAAAATTTCCTCAGTCTTCCTCTCCCTACAAGATCATTCCTCTTTCTCATCCTTTTGTTTTTTGGAGGATATCACAACATAAATCAACTTATTCTCATGCCTTCTGCCTATGTAGACTTCCTTTCAAGCTTCCTTAATAGATAAAATTCTTAGAAGTAACATTTATCACCTTCCCATACAGAAATGTAAACACTTTAACTTTATTGTTTTATGATATTTTTTCTGCTTACCTTTTGATGCTTCTCTTGAGTCCTGTGTTTGAATGTCAAGTTTTCTATTCAGTTTGGTCTTTTCATCAGGAATGCTTGAAAGTTCTCTCATAAAATATCGATTTTTTTTTCTCCTGAAGGATTATACTCAGTTTTGCTGGATGCATTATTCTTGGTTGAAATCTTAGTTTTTTGATTTCTGGAATATCATATTCTAAGCCCTCCATGTATTTTACATGATAGCTGTTAAATCTTGTGTGATCCTGATTGTGCTTTCACAATATCTGAATAGTTCTTTTCCAGCTGTTGGAAGTATTTTCTTTCTGACTTGGAAGTTCTGGAGTTGGCTATAATATTATGGATTATTTTCATTTAAAAATCACTTTCAGGTGGTAATTGGTGAAATCTTTCAATTTCTATTTTAACCTCTTTTTCTAGGATATTGGGAAACTTTTTCTCGATGATTTCTTGAAGTATGTTGCCTATGTTCCTTCTTTGATCATGGTCTTTGATCATTGGCCAGATAATCCAACAATTCCTAAATTATCTCTCCTCAAACTTTTTCCTGGTAAGTTTTTATTTTTTGTGAGATACTTCACCCTTTCTTCTTTTTGTTTTTATTCTTTTTACTTTTTTTATTGATTCCTGATTTCTCATAGAATCATTAGCTTCCACTTGCCAAATCTAATTTTTAAGGAATTATTTTCTTCGATGAGTTTTGTACCTCTTTTTCCCCATTTGGACAATTCTCATTTTTGAGGTGTTATTTTCTTAGACAAATTTTTTGCCTCATTTACAAAGTTCTACCACTGGTGTTCTATTCACATTGGTTCTGAGTCAGGCTCTACCTCCATGTCTCAAATACCTTGGAAGAATTTCTCGTTGGCTGGGCAATTTCAGAATTAGATTTCAGGCATTATTTTAAAGTTGTCTGGAAGGGAATTTTGGAAGAGCTAGGCTGAGTCCTTCTTTTTCAACATTATATTTGCTCCTCCTCCAGAAGTATTTCTATTGCACTTACTATGATAATGTTCTGAATTATAGCTATCCATAAAATTGTGACTGGAAATTGTGGCATCTGATTCAAATGTAACTGGGGCGGGGGAGAGAGACAGGCAAAGAAGAGCAGAATACCAGAGATTCCAAAGCCTGTCATTGTCATTGATCCTGTGACAGATCCTGGGTGTCCCACGTTGTGCAAGACCCCTCGGTAGGAGTTAATTGTTGACCCAAAATAACTTGGTTCTTTCAAGTTAGGAGAGTGAAGGCAATGGAAGAGTGAAGAGAAATGGAAATCTAGGGAGACAGAACCAGGTGGGTTGGATTTCTTTTAAAAAGAACAGGAGGGGACTTCCATGTGGCTCTGGCTCTCACCTCCTCTAATTCATGTAAAAGGTGACTCTGAAGAAACTTTGGAGCTACAGAACCCACAAAATGACACAGAGAAGCTAACCTCCTTCTGAGGACAGCCTGGCAGGCCGGGAACAAGCAGCCAGCGCAGCACTCTGGGAGCTGACCCCAACCCTGCACCAGGCAGAGGTTTTAGCTCCAGGGCAGACCTGACCAGCCACCAGCTGGAGGGACAGCAGCAGCTGTGGTGGTTTCCAGAATTATCAACATTATTGATTCTAGCTTCCAGAATTATCAGCAGCTAAGGACACAGTGAAAGGTCAGTGCAGTGTGGAATTTGGGATCCAGGAGTTGGCAGTGTGGTCAGCCTCTGCCCCCCAGGGCAAGAAGCTGCTGAGTAGCCACAGCCCTGCAACCACCACCACGTGGCAGGTTAAGCTCCTGGTCTGCAGTTTGTAGGGGAACCAAGCAGCCAATCTGAGGGGTAATCACACTTTCTTTAACCTACTTGGATCTGGATTGTGGTCTAGGGTGTAGGTCCTAGGATATGTGACCAGCTTGACAGAGTGTGTGAAGGCTTCAGAGAGGGCACCCAACTAATACCTGTGGCAATTGAGAAAACCCCAGCATCTGGTACAAAGCTCCCCTGTCTGGTAGCAGAGTCCTACTGTGGCAAAAAGCCCAAAAGTCAAGTAATGGAGTGGCAACATGAGCAAAGGAGGGAAGCAAAGTAAACAGAGGAACCCAAGTTTACACTCCTATTTTGGGGACAAAAAGGATCAAAGCATGAAACATGAGGAAGACAGTTAAGTCAGAACTCCTGCACTAAAAGCTTCCAAGAAAAATATGAACTGGTTACAGGCCATAGAGGACCTAACAAAGGATTTTGAAAATCAAATAAGAGAAGTGGAGGAAAAAATTGGGAAGAAAAATGAGAATGATGCAAGAAAATGATGAAAGGAGAGTCAACAACCTGATTGAAGAAAATAACACCTTAAATATAGACTAACTCAAATGGCAAAGGAGGCTCAAAGAGGCAATGAGGAGAAGAATGCCTTAAAATGACAAATTTGTTGGATGGAAAAAAAATCTCAAAAGCTCACTGAAGAGAATCATTCCTTCAGAATTAGATTGGAGCAAATGGAAGCTAGTGACATTATGAGAAATCAAGATACTATTAAACAGATCCAAACAAATGAAAAAAAAAAAAGAAGGCAATGTGAAATATCTCATTGAGAAAACCACTGACCTGGAAAATAGATCCAGGAGAGATAATTTAAAAATAATTGTACTACCTGAAAGCCATGATCAAAAAAAGAACCTAGAAATCATCCTTCAAGAAATTCTCAAGGACAATTGCACTGATGTTTTAGAACTAGAGGGCAAAATAGATGTTGAAAGAATATACCAACCACCTCCTGAAAAAGATAGCAAAAAGAAAACTACTGGGAATATTATAGCCAGGTTCTGGAGTTCCCAGAACAAGAAGAAAATATTAGAAGCAGCCAGGAAGAAACAAAGTCACTATTGTGAAAACACAATCAGGATAACACAGGATCTGGCAGCTTCCACACTGAGGAATTGAAGGACTTGGAATATGATATTGTGGAGGTCAAAGGAGCTGAGATTAAAACCAAGTATCACCTAAGCCAAGAAAATTGAGTATCATGTTTCAGGGGAAAATATAATCATTCAGTGGAATAAAGGATTTTCAAGCATTCTTGATGAAAAAACCAGAGTTAAATAGAAAATTTGACATTCAGAGACAAGAAGCAAGAGAAGCATGATAAGGTAAACAGGGAAAAGAAATCATAAGGAATTCATCAAAGTTGAACTATTTACATCCCTGTATGGGAAAACGATAAGTGTAACTTATAAACTTTTCTCAGTATGAGAATAGTTGAAGGGAATAGAAATGTGTGTATATATATATATATATATATGTGTGTGTGTGTGTGTGTGTGTGTATGTATGTATACACAAACACACGCATATATGTGTGTATACATACATACATTCATACATATATGTCTATATAGGAGGATATATGGGTGTATGAACACATGTGTGAATGTGTGTATATATGTATACAGGTATAACTAGATAGAGGGCACAGGACCAATTTAATAGGAAGGTATGATACTTAAAATGTGGAATTAAGAGGTGAAAGAGGAATATAATGAGAGGATATGGGGAGAGAAAGAATGGGGTAAAATATCTCATATAGAAGAGGCAAGGGAAATTTGTTACAATGGAAGGGAAGAACAGGAAGACAAAAGAGAATGGATCAATTTTATTCTCATTGCATTTGGCTCAGGGAGGGAATGACATACTAAATATAGGATCTCACCCTACAGGAAAGTAGGGGGGAAGGGGATGAGAGAGGGGATGATGGAAGGGAGGGCAGGCTGGGGGGAAGGGAAGTTGGAAGCTCCCACTTTTGAAAAGGGGCAGGATCAAAGTAGAGAATAGAACAAGTGGGAAGTGGGATAGGAGGGAGGGAAATATAGTCAGTTACAATATATCCACTATGGAAATGTTTTGCATAGCTACACATGTACAACCTATATTGAATTGCTTATCTTCCCAGTAAGGGTAGGTGACAAGGGAGGAAGGAATGAATCTGGAATTCAAAGTTTTAAAATCAAATGTTTATATATAGACATATATATATATATATACTATTATTAATATTGTTTTACATGTAACTGGGAAATAAGACATGCAGGCACTGGGGCATAGAGATCCACTATGCCCTATTAGAAAATCAGAGGGGGTATGGGAGAAGATATGGGAGAGAGAAAATTGGAGGAGGGGATATTTTGGGGTGGTGGGTAGGGGAAAAACGAGGAGAAAATTTGTAACTCAAAATCTTGCAGAAATGAATGATGTAAACTAGAAGTTAATAAAGTGTTTGATTTAAATTTAAAAAAAGAAAAAGAAGGGGCGGCCAGGTAGCACAGTGAGTAAGAGCACCGGCTCCAGTGTCAGAACGACCTGGAGATCGAATCCCGGGTTCAGACACTTAGCACCCACCCAGAAACACCTGGCCGTGTAACCTTGAGCAAGTTACTTAACCCCAGTTGCTTAGGGGCGGCCAGGTGGCTCAGCAAGTAAGAGCACCGGCTCCAGTGTCAGGATGATCTGGATCAAATCTGGGCTCAGATACTCAGCACCACACCCAGAAATAACTGGCCATGTAACCTTGAGCAAGTTACTTAACCCTGATTGCTTTAAAAAAAATAAAAGAAGAAGAAGAAGAACAGGAGGAAGCCAGCTCCTTCGTGCTGTAATTCCCTGAGGGAAAAACATCCACTGAACCACAACTTCATGTAAGCATCCTTGAACAACTATAGCTCTGACTATCTGTGTGTTTGTACCCTAGTAGATTATAGATCTCATAGCTCCTTGATAACGGAGGCCATGTCAAAGTTTTGTATAAGGTTTTTTGTGTGCCCATATATTATATGTATGAATACAAGGATTGTCTAAAAACAACTCCCAAGAGGTAGAGAGACGTCTTTCTATTCTAGCAAACCTGTTTCCAAGGAAGACTGTTTCTAATTTTAGGGGAGCTGGAGAAGGGCAATGGGTTTAGCTGCTCTGTTATCAAATCTCTCAGAGAAATTCTTTTCTAGAATCTACACCTATCTATAAATATTGTTCATCAGTAAATACCCATAAATATTACTTGTTTGGGGCAGAATTTTTTTTTAATTTTAAAAATGGCACTTTGCTCTTAAGGGCAAGGTGTCCTATCCCAAATTTACCTTAAAAGACTCAACTGCTTTTCACCAAATGCTACTTACAAAAAATTTTATGAACTGTGAGTAAACATATTTATCCACTCAAAATGACAGATAAAGTAGAATTCTACAGATTAGAATATATGAGAAAATACTGAATAATGATTGAATTTGATTTGCATTTCTCTAATCAATAGTGATTTAGAGCATTTTCTCATATGCTCATAGATATCTTTTTTATTCTTTTATTTGGGGGGAGCAATTGGGTTTAAGTGACTTGCCCAAAGTCACATGGGTAGTTTTTGTGTTAAGTGTCTTCCTCAGAAAACTGCCTTTTCATATCCTTTGACCATTTATCAACTTGGATCTCACCAGTAAGATTGGCTAAGATGACAAAACAAGAAAATGACAAATACTGGAGAGGATGTGGAAAAAATTGGAATACTAATGCATGTTGAGTTGTGGATTAATTGAACCATTCTGGAGAGCAATCTGGAACTATGCCCAAAGGGCTATAAATAATTGCATACCCTTTGACCCAGCAATACCACTTTTAGGGTTGTATCCCAAAGAGATCATAGAAGTGGGAAGAAGACCCATATGTACAAAAATATTTATAGCAGCTCTTTTTATGGTGGCAACAAAATGGAAATTAAGGGGATGCCCATCAATTGGGGAATGGCTAAACAAGTTGTGGTATATAAATATAATGGAATACTATTGTTCTATAAGAAATGAGGAGCAGATGGACTTCATATTTACCTGGAGAGGCTTATACGAACTGATGCTGAGTGAGAAGAGCAGAACCAGGAGACATTTGTACACAATTACAGACACAACATATGTGTGACAACCAACTTTGATAGACTGGACTCTTCTCAGCAATGCAAGGTTATAAGACAACTCCAAGACTCATAGTGGAAAGAGAAAGTCTACATTGAGAGAAAAAACTAGAAAGAACAGAATTTGAATGCAGACTGAACAAACTACCTGCTTTCTTTCTATTTCTTGTTCGTTTTTATTTCCTCTTTCCCAATTTTCATTCCATTGGTTACAATCCTTCTTTATAATCTGACTAATGTCTAATGTGAAAGCATTTGCATATTCTATACTTGATTGCATGCCACCATGGGGGGGAGCGGAAGGGGGAGAAAATTTGAAACTCAGGGGATTGTGGAACTGAAGCTTGTAAACTCAAAGTAAACAAACAAATTAATAAATAAAAAAAGAAAAGAAAAGAATGAATGAATGAATTCTTTAGATAAGTGTCAGATCAATAGGCAGCGACTCTGATCTCACCCAAAATTAAATTTATCAAAGTTCATAGGAAGGAAGGTTTGGAATTGGTTCCTGGTACTTTCTCCTACATGTTTGCTGCTCTCAAAGTCTTTTTTTTTTTGCTCCCTCTACATGCCTTATATTGGACATCGAAAGAGTCTTCCATCCTGTGTGTCTACTCAATGGAAAAAGAATCTCCTCTCCAAAATTCTCCCAACTGACTCCATCCTACCATAGACACTTAGCCTGGCATCAGCATGCCCATCAGGATCTTGCCACTGCCAAAGTAGCAGTACTCAAAGTGTTCCAGGATTGAAAGGAAACTCAATCACATTTATATCTGCCCCTAAAATTTACCACAGTGCTCTGTATACAGTTGGAAGCCAAGTAATGTTTAGTATATTAATTTGCTGTTTAATTAATAAAAAAGGAATGTGAAATAAACCACCTCTCTCATGAGGTAATCCGTTCTACCTTCCATAGGAGAGAGAATTCATGAAGTAAATAGATTGTGAAAATAATGAGTAAAAGATTCTGTGATTCTATCAATTATTATTGCTACTAATAAAATAATAATGTTAACATATAGTGCTTTCAGATTTGCAAAGGCAAATTGTAAAGAGGATCCCTCAATGATTTACATCTTAGCTTAGACTACCTTTAATATTACTCTAAAAGCTGAGATTATCATCTACATGAAGCCTACTTTTCAAAGTGCTTTCAGACCCCTTATCTCTCATGCTTCCAGGAACCTCACAAGTTAGGAAGAAGGGAACAGATCATGACGTTATGTTTTTAGAGCTAGAAAAAAAAAACTTAGGGGTTCTCAAGCTCAGCCCTCTCATTTTACAGTTTAGGAAATTGAGAACCTAAAAGATTACATGCATTGCCCAGGGTTACACAGTTTCATCCAAGGCTGAATTTGAACCCAAATTGTCTCAATGCATAGTTCTACTCTCCAGACATGACCTAGTGTCCTATCTACCATTCTGACAATGTGCACTGAGTGAATTATACCTCTTTACAGAAAAAGCATTCTATCCATTGTATTGCATTTCTTATGCTACTGAGGCATATTAGGTGTAAAATATGTGTCCCCACTCAAGATATGCTTCCCTCCATAAATTATTTATTAGACAGCTTTCAGTTATGCCTACATGATTCCTTCATAGAGCTAGGAGTGACTTTCCACTAAATCTATAAAATATGCATCAACAACAACATTAATTTGAAGAGGGAAAAATTACCTAGAAGAAGCTAGTTTCCTAAGTTACAGACCATTAATTTATAAGTGCCTTTGTTTAAGATTAATTTTCTTTTTTAATAATTCACTAGAGATGACGGGGCATCATTATGATTAAACAGGCCCAGAAATCCCTAAAGTCTGCAAATCATGTTTGTACTCATGGTGTAGACTAATACGGCCATATCAAGATCTTCCCTTTAGGAAAGCACTAATATATAAATTCATTTATTCACGTCTTTGTGGGTCACTGGAGTGGAATGAAGGAAATAAAGTCTAGAAAGTTTTCAGGTATCCCCATGTTGTATGTGTTTCCTTTACTCTCTGCAATACAGACTGAATTTGGTACCTTCTTTTGGGTACTTTTGTTTTAATTTTTCCTAGAAATCTTGTTACTGCTACCCAGTCATGTCCAACACTTCATGACCCCATTCGGGTATTGGTTTTACTTTCTTGGCAAAGATACTGGAGTGGTTTGACATTTCCTTCTTCAGCTTAGTTTACAAATGAGTAAACTGAGGGAAATAGGGTTAAGTGACTTGTTCAGGGTCACATAGCTAGCAAGTAACTAAGGTCAGATTTGAACTCATGAAGATGAGTTTTTTGAATGTAGGACTATCCCTTGTACCATCTATGTAGATATCTAGTTTGGTGCAATATCTCTGCTTTCTTATTTCCATCTCCATAGGGCTTGTTGGAGAGCTAATGCCTTAGTTTGCTTTCTGATATTACAAACATTGTTCTAAAAAGTAATTTCATAACATTTCTCCTAGGACTGAAGATTCCTAGTTAGAAAGGACTTTAGTGGCCATTGAATCCCTCCTTCCCTCACATTTAGACCAAAATGCTGAAGGATACCCAGCTTAAGGAATTTCCCCAGTGTTGCCTGGCTCACAAATGTCTGGGGTAGGATTTAACCTCAGATCCTCTTGGCTCCAAGTCCAGAGAACTTCAAGTACATCTATTACTAGAATAACTTAAAGTATATTACACAATTACTTTTTCTAAAGAGAAACCAAGAAATTTTTATGCATGTATCAGGTTCTCTCTTTACTTTTTAGAAAATTCTAAATTGGTAGATGATAGTTTCTTCATATTTTGTTGTTGTTCAGTCATTCATCTAATTCTTTTTTCTGGAGGGGGGAGGGCAGGGCACTTGGGGTTAACTGACTTGCCCAAGGTCACAAGATTAGTAAGCCTTAAGTGTCTGAGGCTGGATTTGAACTCAGGTCCTCCTGACTCCAGGGCCGGTGCTCTATTCACTGAGCCAGCTAGCCAACCCTCTTTGTCTAATTCTTCATGACTCCATTTTGGGTTTTCATGGCAAAAATATTGGAGTGGTTTGCCATTTTTTCCTCCAGATAATTTTACAGATAAGGACAATGAGGCAAAGCAGGTTAAGTAACTTGCCCGGGGTCACACAGCTAGTAAGTATCTAGAGTTGAAGTTGAACTCCCAAAGATGAGCCTTCCTGATTCCAGAACTGGTACTCTATTCACTATGTCATCTAGTTGCCCATGTAACAGGCTCTTCAGAGAGGTTATTGGTAGTCTTCAAGTTCTTGTTATTCTAAGTATAATGATTTTTTAATTTGGCCCTTCCCCACACAAACATCCTAGATTCTGCTGTTAACAAATCACGCGAAACCCCTTTTGGAAGGCATGAACAATTTACTTTTTACACCATGGTACAAAGGACATATATCATCATCCAGCTCTCATCAAACTAGTGGGCCAAAGTAAACCTTCTTCGTGGCCAGGGACAGGTTGTCAGCACATCCCACCTCTAGACTTGACCTCCAACCAGGTAAGTCCAGAGAAACTTCTGCCACCCAGCAATACTTTTTACCTTGAGAATCCAGTGCTACTTGATGCCTGAATGCTATTTCTGAATGCACCTGAGGTGTGTACAGAGCTTGGAAGACTATGAATTATATGGGATCTGCCAGTCAGGAGGAAAAAAGAAGAATGAAATGTTCTGGGGCAGCATGAGTACCATAACATCAATACATTGTCTGTTAGCAAAGTGATGGAACACCCATCCTATAAGCAAGTAGCTAGTAGGACAATGTAATAAATCGAACCTTAGTCAACAAACAGAAGAGATTGTTTTTCGATGAGAGAGATAGTGTTATTTATGGTAACTCCAAAGAACGTGGAAATTCAAGAAAATTTGTAGCTAAGTGCAGGCTTCCTAATACTTCTAAAATTGCTTCTATACACTGAACATATAGCTGTTTTCAAATGAATCCTAAAGATTAAGATGCTAAATGGCATACTAGAGAAAGTGTTGGAATTGAAATCAGGAAAACCTAGGTTCAGATTCTGTCTCAGACCTTTAACTCTATGACACTGAGGAAAAAAAAATATCTCTCAATCCCTGTTTCCTCATCTATAAATTGGGGATAATAATAAAATCTACCTCACCTGGTTATTGTAAGAATCAAATAAAAGAACACATATAGAAAGTTTTACAAACTATGTAATTACTAGTTATTGGCTATTACTAGCATAACAGAAAAGAGATAAAATTAGATTATAAAATCAAAAGTTTTCCTGTAGTCCATTAAATATATCTTGACATTTAACATGAGGTCAATTAGGCTTCTACACCTAAACCAAGCTGAGCAGTAGGAAGGGCTAGAGAAGGGGTGAGGAACCTGTGGCCTTGAGGCCAATGTGGCGCTCTAAGCCCAAACCTCACGAATGTAGATTCAATCAAAGGGCCACCTTGAGGACTGAGAGGGTCACATGTGACCTTGAGACCATGTGTTCCCCACCCCTAGACTAGAGGAAAAGTTGATCCTTCCTACTCCTTTTCAGCAAACCAAGAGAAATCTGCTCTGCATTTTCCATCTTTCTTTTGCATTAGTTCTTACATAGTCCAGTAATAAAAAATGACCATTCCTGTTGTTAGTCTATAAACTGTTCTTCAGCCTTCTCCTTATCGAGATGACACCTTCTGCATTCCAAACCTCATACCACATTGAGGATAAGTAAAGATGCTCCCTTTTTGATTACCAGGTCAGCTTTCAAGGAGGTCTAGCTCAATGGACAACAAAAAAACTGTCTTTTGAGTTCATTCCCAAGAATAATTGTTACCCCATTTTCCAAAATATGTTCTTATGACAGAAAATAACTATGACACTGCTTTCCAAATCAGTTATCAATTAGTAATAGTTGACAATTATAATATTGCCAAAGATAACTAATCATGTATTAACATTTATAGATTTTTTATCTTTTTTTAATGCTTTGTTAATTTCTGATTTACATCATTCCTTTCCGCCAGATTTTGAGTTAAAATTTTTCTCCCTGTTTTTCCTCTAACCACTGCCCCAAAATAGCAGTCCCACAGGATATCGCCTCCTCCAATCTGCTCTCTCCCATATTTTCTCCCATACCAATTTCTACTTTTCCAGTGGATCTCTATGCCTCAGTGCCTGTATATCTTATTTCCTAATTATATATTGTATCCCAAATACACATATAAGATGGTATTAATACTAATAATATATATATACATGCATGTATATAAATATATATATACACATAAACACATACATGTATACATACATATTTGAATATTTGATTTTAAAACTTTCAATTCCAGATTCATTCCCTTCCTCCCTTGTCACCCACCCTTACTGGGAAGATACACAGTTCAGTATAGGTTGTACATGTGTGGCTAATGCAAAACAATAACAGTAGATATATTGTAAAAGACTGACTATATTTCCCTCCCTACTATCCCACCTCCCACTTGTTCTATTCTATACTTTGATCCCATTTTTTTCAAAAGTGAGTACTTCCAACTTCCCTCCCCCCCCAGCCTACCCTCCCTTCTATCATCTCCCCTCTCATCCCCTTCCCCCCCTATTCTCCTGGAGGGTGAGATACCCTATTTAGTGTGTATTTCACTCCCTCCTCAAGCCAAATTCAATGGGAATAAGGTTGACCCATTCCCTTTTGCCTTCCTATTCTTCCCCTCCATTGTAACCATTTTCCCTTGCCTCTTCTGTATGAGATAGCTTACCCCAATCTGTCTCTCCCCATCTCCTCTCATTATATTCCTCTCACCTCTTAATTTCACCTTTTAAGTATCATTCCTTCCTTTTAAAGTGGCCCTGTGCCCACTATCTATGTATAGCTGTAAACATATATATATACACACACATTCACATATGTATTCATATGCCCATATACCCTCACATATAGACAAATATATATATATATATATATATATATATAATCCCTTCAACTACTGAGAAAAGTGTCATAAGTTACAATTATTGTTTTTCCATGTAGGAATGTTAATAGTTCAACTTTGATAAGTTCCTTATGATTCCTTTTCCCTGTTTACCTTCTCATGCTTCACTTGCTTCTTGTATCTGAACGTCAAATTTTCTATTTAACTCTGGTTTTTTCAGCAATAATGCTTGAAAGTCCTCTATTCCACTGAATGACCATAATTTCCCCTGAAACATGATACTCAGTTTTGCTGAGTAGGTGACTCTTGGTTTTAATTCCAGTTCCTTTGCCTTCTGGAATATCATATTCCAAGCCCTTTGATCCCTCAGTGTAGAAGCTGCCAGATCCTGGGTTATCCTGATTGTGTTTCCACAATATTCATATTGTTTCTTCCTGGCTGCTTGTAGTATTCTCTCCTTAATCTGGGAATTCCAGAACCTGGCTATAATATTCCTAGGAGTTTTCTTTTGGGGATCTTTTTCAGGAGGTGATCAGTGACTTCTTTCAACCTCTATTTTGCCCTCTGGTACTAAAACATCAGGGCAGTTTTCTTTGAGAACTTCCTGGAGGATGATTGCTAGGTTCTCAGTTTGGTCATGGCTTTCAGGCAATCCAATAATTTTTAAATTATCTCTCCTGGATCTATTTTCCAGGTCAGTGGTTTTTCCCATGAGATATTTCACAGGATCTGTTTAGCAGCATCTTGAGTTCTCATAAAGTCATTAGCTTCCATTTGCTCCATTCTAATTCTGAAGCAATGATTCTCTTCAGTGAGCTTTTGCGATTCTTTTTCCATCTGGCAAATTCAACTTTTTAAGGCATTCTTCTCCTCATTGCCTTTTCGGGCCTCCTTTGCCATTTGAGTCAGTCTGTTTTTTAAGGTATTATTTTCCTCAGTCAGGCTGCTGACTCATTTCATATTTTTCTTGCATTGTTCTCATTTCTCTTCCCAATTTTTCCTCCACTTCTCTTATCTGCTTCTTAAGGTCCTCTATGGCCTGTAACCAGCTTGTATTTTCCTTTGAAGCTTTTAGTGCAGGAGTTCTGATTTCACTGTTTTCCTCCTGTTCCATGCCTTGCTCCTTTTTGTCCCCAAAATAGGAGTGTATTGTTGGAATCTTCTTTCTGCTTTGTCTCCTTTGCCTGCTCATTTTGCCACTCAATTACTTGACTTCTGGGCCTTTTGCCACAGTAGGACTCTGCCACCAGACAGGGGAGCTTTCATTCTAAATGCTGGGGTTTTCTCAGCTGCCAGAGGTATTAGATGGGTGCCCTCTCTGAGGTCTCCACACGCTCCAGCAAGCTGGACACACACCCCAGAACCTCCACCCTGGACTGCAATCCAGATCCAAGCAGGTTAAAGCAAGAACGATTACCCCTCAGACTGGTGCTTGGCCCCCTACACTCTGCAGGCCAGGAGGTGAAGCCACCATGTGGCGCTGGCTGGCTGTGCTGGCTTCTCAGCGGCTTTTCGCCCTGGGGGTAAAAGCCATGCACTCCCATTTACTGGTCCCAAAGTCCAGACTGTACTGACCTCTCACTTTGTCCTTTGTGTCTATTTGTTGATAAATCCGGAAACAGCCACAGCTGCTGCTGATCTGGAGTCCCTCTGGCCAGCAGCTCTTTATCTTTTTTTAAAATGTATTAAATTATTTATTTTTAGTTTTCAACATTTACTTCCCTAAGTTTTAAATTTTCTCAATCTCCCTTCCCTCTCCCCAAGATTGCTTGCAATCTGATATGGGTTCTACACATACAGTTCTATTAAACACGTCTTCACATTAATCATGTTGCATAGAATAATTATAATGGATAGGAAAAAACCATGAGAAAGAAAAAAAATGAAACAAAAGAAGAAAATAGCTTCGTTCTCCATTCTGACTCCATGTTTCTTTCTCTGGATGTGACTGGCATTTTTGCATCATATGTCCTTTGGAATTGGTTTAGGTCCTTGCATTGCTTAGAAGACCTAAGTCTAACAAAATCAGTCCTTGCACACTGGCTGTTACTGTGTACAATGTTCACCTGGTTCTACTCCCCTCACTCAGTATCACTTCATATGAGCCTTCCTGGTTTCACTGAAGCCTGCCTATTCATCAGTTCTTATAGCACAGTAGTATTTCATTACATTCTTATAGCACAACTTGTTTAGCCATTCCACAATTGATGGGCATACACTCAATTTCCCTTTCTTGGCCACCACCAAAAGAGCTTCTATAAATATTTTTGAAAATGTGAGTCCCTTTCCCATTTTTATGATCTCTTTGGGATACAGTCCTAGAAGGTCTGGGTCAAAGGGTATGCTGGGTCAAAGAGTATGCATATTTTATAGCCCTTTGGGCATAGTTTCAAATTGCTCTCCAGAACAGTTAGATCAGCTCACAACTCAACCAACAATGAACTCCCACATCTTCTCCAACATTTATCATTTTCCTGTTTTGACATATTAGCCAATCTGATAGATGTGATGTAGTATGTCAGGGCTGTCTCGATTTGCATCCCTCTAATCAATAGTGATTTAGAGCATTTTTTCATATAACTATAGATAGCTTTAATTTCTTCATCTGAAAACTGCCTGTTCATATCTTTTGACCATTTATCAATTGGGGAATGACCTGTATTTTTATAAGTTTGACTTAGTTCTCTATATATTTTGGAGATAAGGTTTTTATCAGAGACACTTGCTGTAAAAATTCTTTCCCGATTTTCTGCTTCTCTCCTAATCTTGGTTGCATTGGATTTGTTTGTGCAAAAACTTTTCAATTTAATGTAATTAAAATTATCCATTTTGTATTTCAAAAAGTTCTTTATCTCTTGTTTGGTCATAAATTTCTCCATTCTCCATAAATCTGACAGGTAACTATTCCTTGCTCCCTTAATTTGTTTATAGTGTCAGCCTTTATACCTAGATCATGTACCCATTTGGACTTAATTCTGATAACAATGTCAGACATTGGTCTATGCCCAGTTTCTGCCATACTATTTACCAGTTTTCTCAGAAGGGTTTTGTCAAACAGTCAATTATTACCCCAGATGTTGGGGTTTTCAGGTTTATCAAACAGTAGATTGCTATAATCACTGACTACAGTGTCTTGTGCACCTAACCTATTCCACTGATCGGTAGATTTTTCCTACCCTCTCTATTTCCTAGTCAGTGCCCAGTGGTTCTGATGATTGCTGCTTTATAATACAATTTAAGATATGATATGGCTAGACTACCTTCCCTATCATTTCTTTTCATTAATTCCCTTGATATTTTGGACCTTTTATTCTTCCAGATGAACTTTTATATTATTTTTCCTAGCTCTAAAAAATAATTTTTGGTAGGTTGATTGGTGTGGCACTGAATAAGTAAATTATTTTAGGTAGAAGTGCAATTTTTATTATATTAGTTCAGCCTACGCACGAGAAACTGATTTTTTCCAATTATTTAGCTATCACTTTATTTATGTGAAAAATGTTTTGTAATTGTGTTCATATGATAGATTTTTTTAGAAAAGGAAATTTTGCCTAAAACTTTGATTCTGACCCAAGATGTATCTCTAATAGAATTTTCCAGAAAGTGAGAAAACTGTTTACAATTTATTGTGAAATTTATGATCCAAAAATAAATTAGCATTTCCATTTGTCTTTTCTCTTCCTGCTTCCTCTCCCTTTTATTAAGTTTAAAAGGGCATGTTGTCATTCTTTGAGGTTGGTCTTGCTTGAGTTAGTCTTAAAGGAAAAGTAATCTTACTACAGTATCACTTGGAAAAGTAGCCTGAGTGAGAAATATTTCATCAGCCCAGAGAACTTCACCAACCTTTCATATACTGGCCCCTTCCTACTTTTCTAGTCTTCATGCATTTCACTTTCCTCCACTCTTTCTGTGATCTTCTGACACTGGGCTTCTTCCTCTTCTCTGCACACTTCATCTCACACTTCATCTACATTTCTACTTTCTCCTTTACCTAGAATTCCCTCTTCCCTCTCCCTTCTCATCTTTTTCTCCTGACTTCCTTCAGTTATCATCAACTACAATACCATTATCTGCAGATCCCCATTAATGCAAGGGAGAGATAGACAAAGATCTTGGTTTTCAGGGTGTCATCTCCCTCATTCAACTGTTAACTGCTTGAGAGATAATAATGTGTTGTTTTTTTTTTCCTTTATCTGAATCCCCAGTTGTTTTTGGAGGGGAGAAGGTAGGGCAATTGGGGCTAATTGACTTGCCCAAGGTGACACAACTAGTTTTTGTGTTAAGTGTCTGGGGCCAGATTTGAACCCAGGTCCTCCTGACTCCAAGACCAGTGCTCTATTCACTGCACCACCTAACCACCCCAGAATCCCCAGTTCTTTAACCCAGTGCCTGTCACACTCTCAGTGAGTAAGTCAAATAATGACATGTTTAAGTGCCTAGTGTTTGCTAGACACTTTGTGCAACACCAAGCACAAGCAACTTCCTGATTCTGATTACAAGTATAATAACTCTCCATTTATTCAGTAACAGATTAAGGCAAAACATTCACAGAAAAGAGAAAAATCAAAATACAGGGTAACTCAATCATTTAGTAAGTTCTCAGTTCAATCACAAAGTACAAAAGTCGAAGTATTCCACCCCTGGGTAGTACAATCATTTGGTCAATCACAAAGTTTTAAGTCCTCAGTTCAATCACAAGGTGCAAAAGTCAAAGTACTCCACCAATGTATAGTCTCAATTGGAAATTAGTTTATAGTCATAAACCAAGTACATTCACTTGGTCAGTCACAAAGTACAAAAGTCAAAATTTTCCATCCCTGGATCAAAATTGAATTACAATACCATCCATTACCATCAAGCACCCTCTCAAGGGGTAGAGGAAAGCACAAAGACCATCCACCCCTACGTCATAACTAGGTTACAACATCATCACAGAATTCAATACCCAAGGAGAGGTCATTTCTTCATCTTGACCTGAGGGAAGTTCTCTCATGTTCCTGGGAAGACAAGGCTAAACAAAGATAACACATTGCCTACATCCTCATCAATTTACTCTCTGCCTGTGAAATCAACATAGACCCAACAACAAGGTCTGAGGAATTAGCACAAATCATCAGTACAGTCCTGAAACCACCAACAAGACCCTCCTCCAGGATTTCTGAAAACATACAGCAAGAAAATCTTCTTTCAGGGCTTCTGAACCAACAGCAAGGTCCAAGGACTTCTGAAACAACAGCAATGTCCTCCGTCAGCAGACGAATCTGACAAAGTAACATCAAAACAGACAGACCAAGTACCAGCATCACAGTCATGCTTCCTCCCAGTTCAGTCCTCAGTTCTCATTTCTCTCTCTCCAGTAGTATGAGCATCCTCCAGATGCTGACTCCCAGAAGTTCTTCTGGCCTCTTTCTTCTTGGGTCTCTCTCTATCCACAGTACCAGCTCTTCCCAGTTCAGGGCCCTCTCGTCATGTCAACAAGTCCATCCCATGGTGGGGTTCAAATTTAATTACTATTACACTTTGCTAAGGATATCATATTTGGTATATATATACATATATGGAGTACTAAAGATATTAAGAGAAAAAATCCTTGCTCTTAAGTAGCTTATAAATTCTTATAGGAGTTTATAGTTTATAAACTCTTAAGGAGTTTATAGTTTAATACAGAAGACAACATGCAAACAATTATGTACAAATATGATAGAGAGAATGATAGCTACATGTTCGTATGTAGAAATACATATACATATATGTATTGTGTAGCATATGTACAAATACATGGATGTATTTGTACTGTTATATATGTATACATGTGTAGACACATATGTGTGTTTAAATATGTATAATATGTGCCTGTATATATGTATTTATGTATATTATATAAAGATATGTGTATGTGTGTTTGTCTGTGCATGTAATCAGAGCTGATATCTGAAGTTACAATGACAGAGGATAAAAATACTTTTTGAATAAGGTAAAACTTTAACCAAGACTTGAAGGAAACCAAGAAATCTAGGAGGCAGAAATCAGTAAGGAAAACATTCTAGACATAGGGAAATGCTAGTGAAAACATTGGAACTGAAAAAAAGGTTTGTTGTATATGAGGAAAAGCAATGAGGGCAGTGTCATTGGATCATGCCGTACATGAATGAGAGTAAGACTATAAAACTAGAAAGACAGAAAGGGATCAGAATATGAAGGGCTTTGAAAATCAAGCAGAGAATTTTATACTTGATCCTTTAGATAAAGAGGAGGTCAACAGAGATTACTGAACTGGGATCATGGTGATATGTTGAAACTTGCATTTTAGGAAGATTAATTTGACAACTGAGTGGAACATGGATTGAAGAGAAGAGAGATGTGAGGCAGGGACATCAACCAGCTTAACACAGTAATGAGATGTTAAGGGACTCCACCAGTGTTGGAAGTGTCAGAGAACAGAAGGGGACTCATGTGAAAGATGTTACAAAGATAGGAATGATAGGACTTGGCCACTGGTTGCATATGGTAGGTGGATGAGAATGATGACACCTAGGGTCCAAGCCTGGGTAACTGGGAGCATGGTGTCAGAAATATTGAGGATGGTAAAAAGATGGGAGGGTTTGGTTTGAAAGACAATAAGTTCATTTTTTGATATTTTGGTTCAGTTGGACAAGGAAGCTTAGTTCTAGATATCTGAGGGATGTCCAGTTTGAGACATGTAAAAGGCAGTTGGAGATATGATAATAAAATTTGAGATAGAGGTTAGCATAGGGTAAGTAGATTTGAGAGTCATCTACATAAAGATTATAATTAAATCCACAGGAGCTAATGATTTCTTTATATGAAATATTATAGACAGAAAGGAGAAGAAGGCAGAGAACAGAGCTTTGGGTGATCACCATTGTAAATGGGTGTGATGTAGATAAAGATCCATAAAAGGTCATAAATGAGCAGTTACATGGGTAAGAGAAGAACCTGGAGAATGGACTGTCACAAAAACCTAAAGAAAAGAGACTCACAGGAAGATAGTTATTAATTATGTCAAGAACAGGTCAAGAAGGGAAAGGATTTAGGAAAGGCTGTTAGATTTAGAAATTAAGGGGAAAAGAGTTTTAGTTGAATGATGAAGTTAGAAGCCAGACTAGAAAGAATTAAGAAAAGAGTGAGAGAAAGGAATTTGAGGCACCTATTATAGATGGTATTGTTAGGGCTTAGCTATAAAAGAAAAGAGATATAGGATAATAACTAGCAATGATGGGCAGATCAGGTGAGGGTTGTTTGAGAATGAGAGAGACATGGGAAGGTTTGTAGGCTGTAGGGAAGCAGTCAGTAGACAGGGAATGATGTCAAATTAGTGGTAGAATTAGTGAGGATAATAAAGAGGCATTCTCCCTGAGAAGTTAGGAATGGAATCACTTGTGAATAGAGGGCATAGCCATGGTTAAAAAAAAGACTTTGTGTGAAAGTGGGGTGAAGGAGTAAATAGTTGCAGAAAGCATCTGAGTGCTATGAGAAATGTGATAAGAGGGAGATCTCTGGGCATTCCCTTATATGACCAAAGCCTATTGGGTTTTTATCCCTACCTCTGCCTTTCTTTACAAAATCCTACTCTTCATCCCCACCATGACCTCTTATCCCTTGACCCCTTGATTCTTTCTCTGGTCATCTCCTCTTCACTAGCTACTCTCTCCTTGTTCCTTCACCTTGGTGCTTTGGCAAATGAACTCAGCTCTATACTGCCCTCCTCTCTTGAATCCCTAGCCCCCTTATTATCTCACATTATGCATAGACAAGCCTATTTCTTAGGTCATTCTCAACAGTTGTTCACCTTCACTCCTCTATAACTACAGCTGAACAAAAGTGGAGAAAATCATTCAACCATTCCAATCAGGTTCACATATCCTCAACTGAGACCTCACTGCTGCCAGGAAATTCTACTATACCTTCTTTATCAACTCACTATTCCACTCTCCACAGAGGCTATTCCACATTTTTTCATCCCTCCTCAAACTTTCTATGATCCCCTTTGCCTCCACTCTCTCAGCTGAGAATCTTGCAATATGTTATAAAAAACAAAAATATCATTTGCCATGATCTCCCTCTTCTCCCCCTTCCTCATGCCCCAATACTCACATGCCTTCTGCTACTATGTCCTTCTTCACCATGTCTCACATGATGAGGTGACCTCACTCCTTACCAAAATTAACCTCTCTAGTTTTTCAAATTATCCCATTCCATCCCATCTCCTCCAACAGATTGCCCCCTCTGTCATCCCCATTTTATATCTCCCTTTCTACTGACTCGTTCCCTAATGCTTACACACATGACCATGTATCCCTCATCCTGAAAAACCGTGACGTCCTTCCATCCTGGCTAAGTATAGTCCTATACATCTTCTGCCCTTTGTAACTAAATTACTCAAAAGATCATCTACAACAGGCGTCTCTACTTCCTAATCTCTCACTCTCTTTTGAATCTCTTTATATTCCCACTTCAATCTAATCCTTCCAAAGACATTACTCTATCCAAACATACCAATGATTTCTGAGTTGTCAAATATGATGGGATTTTCTTAGTGTTCATTTTCCTTAACTTCTCTGCAGCCTTTGACACTGTTGATCACCCTCTCCTCCATGATAATCTCTTATCTTTAGCTTTTCAAGACACTACTCTTTCCTGGTTATCTTCCTACCTATCTGACCTTTCCTTGTTAGTCTCCTTTGCTGAATCTTCATCCAGATGATGCCCTATAACCATAGACGAACTTCAATATTCTGTCCTAGTTTCTCTTCTCTTCTCCTTCTGTAGGACTTCACTGGGTGATTTCCTCAGTTCCCATGACTTTAATGACCATCTCTATGCTGATGGTTTTCAAATCTATCTATCCTTTCCCAGTATCTCTGGGAACCTTAAATCTTTCATCTCCAACTGCCTTTTAGACATTGCAAAATGAATGTCTAGTAGTCATCTTAAGCTAAACATGTCCAAAGTGGAACTCACTATCTTTCCCCCTAAACCTCCTCTTCCTTCCCTATTACTGTAGAAGACAACACTAGTCCAGTCCTTCAGGATTGAAACCCAGAACTTAAAGCAGACTCCTCCCTATCTTTTGCCTTCTATATCCAACCTGTTGCCAAGGCCTGTCAATATCACCTGGGTAATGTATGTATTCATGTATATAGGTATGTGTGTGTGTGTGTATAATGCCCAGTTGAGCATATGTAATGTAAACTCATAGTGAATCAAGTCAGCATGCCTTTGTGACTCTCTCTAACTTTATTCAGCAGCATATACATAGGAGTGAAGGCAGCATATGGTGGGAGTGATGCAAGACTGGGGTATGGAAGGACAAAATGTTCAATAAAATAGACAAGAGACTTGACAGAAGAGAATCACATAGAGCTGATGCAGAAGGGAAGAGAGTATAGCAGTACAGGAGGATTGGCCTCAATCTAAGGGTTGGAGGAAATGAAGGTCACAGTGAGGTTGAAGAACAGTATCTGGAATTCCAAGAAATTGGGAGACATAGAATAACAACAGATTATGATCTGATAAAGGTATTTCATGTTACTTGTGGGTGATGGCAAGATCAAGCATAGGATCATCTCTATGAGTGGTTGGGGTGGGGTAGAAGGGCAGGTTATGGGAAATAAGTAAGTTTAGGAATTGGGAGGTTAGAATAGTTAAAGCAATAACAATATGTATGAAGAAGTTCTCTAATTTGAGGGCTAGAACTAAGGAAAACAGAAAGACTCTGACCCAGGCTATGAATCTATAAAGGAAAGAAGGTGAGTAACTTGGAGATCTGTAAACAACAACTATTAGAAATTTGATGAAGTCCTAAGTTGAATGAACTTCAGAGGAGGAGATTTTACTGAGTGATAGTAACTGGGGAGACTGGCAATGGCAATGAATTTCAAAGAGAATTCCAGTGTCCAAAATGGTTGTTCATAATTTTGTCCTACCAAAATAAGAAAAAAAAATCAAGATATAACCTGACATCTTTACAATTACATTCTATTCAACAAACATTTATTAGGTTCTTACTAAATGCCAAGTACCATAACAAGCACCCAGAAATACAAAGAGAAAAACAAAACAGCCCCTGTCCTAAAGATCTTATATTCTACTTCTACTGATGGGACACAACATTTACACATATATGCTTATACAAAGTAATAATAAACAATTTCAAAATGGAGGGAATACTCACAAGGGGAAGGGTCATGGTGAGGAAAGGATTTCCAAAATGTCTTACCTCATCTGTGCTGTAATGCAAACTATAGCTTCTCTGAGATGGAGGTGAGAATGGGACCTCATTGTTTCCCTTGCTGGCCTCTCCCAAGGGACTCTTCCATTTTCTTGGATCCACTCTATTCTCCAGAAGTTCTAATCCCTTTATAGTATAGAACCTGAAGCAGAATTACACATTTTTCTAAATATTGTGAGGTTAAGAATATATGAAAATATTCACTCCGCACAAATCTTCTGCTCAAATTTTTTTCATTTTAAAATTTGATCTTTCTCTTATTCCAAAAATTCACTTCAAAAAATGGAATTTCATGTGATTTTAAGTTATTTTTAAGTAAACCAGGAAAAGTAATATCCATGGCAATTCTGCAATTATAAATGTCATTGTCCTCTTTCCTCCTGACCTACCTTTGGGCCTCTAGATTTCAGAACTCTGGTAAGAAATTCAACCCTTTTTGTTGCTTCTAGTTGAGAGAAGATGCTAAGGGCATGGTTTCCTCAACAGAATTCCAGAAGCATAGTTTGTCATGGCTTTGAAAAGACTTCTTAAGACTTTCAAAGTGTTAAGTCCTTTTTTCAATATGTTGCTATTGCAATACAATATTGTTCTCCTAATTCTGCTCACTTCACTCTGAAATAGCTCAATACAAGTCACCCAGCTTTCTCTGAAAAAAACCTTTTCATCATTTTTTATAGCACAATTATATTCCATTACATTCACTTGCCATGATTTATTGTCATTCCCCAGTTGATAGGCACACCCATAATTTCTAGGTCTTTGCCACCACAGAAAGAGCTGTTATGAATTTTTTTGTATAACTGCATCTTCTTCTTAAAGATATTTAAGGGTAGTACCTAAATCACTAAATCAAAGCATATGCACAGATTCGTAACTTTTGGGTCATAGCTCCAAACCATTTACAAGAATGTCTGTGTTAATTCTAATCCATACTAACAAGTGCGTTAATGTGCCTGTTTTTCCACAGCCTCGCCAACATTTTTATTTTCCTTTTTGTTGTCACCTCTACCAATTTGACATTTTAAATGTAAAATTAATGATCAGAGACCTAAAACTGCAGGATACTTTGAAATTAATCCAGTCCACAGCTCTCCTTTTACAGATAAGAAAAAAAAACAGACAATAAAAATACAACTGAGGATGGAGAAGGTTTTGTGACTTGTTCATAGTTGCACAAGTAGTGGCAGAAACTCAGGTCTGGTAACTCCAAGTTGGACTCTCTAAGGTAAGCCCTTTTTCCATTGTGCCATATATTTTATTAAACTCTATTTTCATTTGCTGTTGTGAATTAACTTTCTATGTAATGTCATATCATTGTGCAGTTATAAATTCTGTCACCCTTCTGAAAAAGACTGACAACTTATAAATGTTCTAACTTTGATAGACAACCCCCAACATTTCACAACACTGAATGGTGTTCTAAACTGTCACAACATTTAAAATGATAATGGATGCTTTTGTTTCCCCACACTTTATTCAAGTTGTAAAATAATGTCAACTCTGCAAAACTGTGCTTTCAAAAAAAATTCCAATATATTTGAACATATATAGCTCTTATCATACTTTGTCCACAGTTTTCTTGGCTCTTCTGTTGACTTTTCCTCCTACTTTCTCAGTGAGGCAGTATGATTTATATGAAACATAGGAGAGGAGAACCAGAAGAAAACAAGGGCTCTATGCAGAACTCTAGTGACCTGGAGAAAAAACTACCAGAGTTTGTCCCAGAGTTTTGGGTAAATTACCTGAAATCATACATTCATTTTCATTACTTTGAAAAATAGGGTTCACTATATAGCTCTAAGTGAATGAACAGATGTTACATTAAAAACAATGGATATTTTTTCTAAATTCAAAAATATCTAGTTACTAGTAACTAGACAAGTTGAAAGAAAATATTTTTCAACTTTTGACTTCTGTCCTTACAAAATGAATTTTAGTGTCTAAATTTCCTGATTTTAATCCTTTTTTAGAATCCCCAAAGGAAACTAATGGATCCCTTTTCATCAGCTAATTAGGAGACAAATTCTGCTGCCTCTTGCCTTGCTCTCCTAAGGGCCATCCAAGAGTAAATGTTTAGTATTGAAACTTTTCTCTTGGGTTTTGCTGTAAACACATATTAATGAACAAGCTACTACTCATAATACCCTTGTGGGGAATCCGATTAACAGCAGGCTAGTTTCCTTAAGAAAAAGTAACATGCCACTTAGCCCATAACAGAAGAATCCTCTGTGAATTGCATTCATCCAGTAATGGGTACTTCATGCTGTTCATCTAATGGGAATGACTCTGGCAACAGCAATTGGGATGACCCTTAGCCACATGGTAGAGTAGGTGATATTTGTCTTTTATGCCATCTTCATTTCTTTTCCCTGTAAGTTTCTTTTTCCTCTCACTTTCAAGAACTAGGGACTTGGAATACAGCATAGTACAAAGAAAAACATTCTTGGGGGCAGCTAGGTGGTGCAATGAGTAGAGCACCAGCCCTTGAGTCAGGAGGACCTGAGTTCAGATCCGGCCTCAGACACTTAACACACACACACACACACACACACACACACAACCTAGCTGTGTGACCTTGGGCAAGTTACTTAATCACAATTGCCCACCAAAAAGCAAAAAAAAAAACATTCTGGGAGTAGAGTCTGGTTCTCCTACTATGCCATCTTGGGCAAGTCACTTAAACTTTCTAGATCTCAGTTTTTACCCTGGTAACCTTCCCTAGAGGAAGTTAGGTGGCATGGTTTATAAACCACTGGGTCTGGGATTGGGAAAACCTGAATTCAGATACTGTCTCATTCATTGTTTGATGCTGGGTAAATCACTTAATCTTAATGTCTGGATTTCTCATATATAAAAGGGAGATATGGATAGTATCTATCTCCCAGGGGTTTTTGTGAGCACCAAATGAGATAATGTTTGTAAAGCACTTAGCACAGTACCTGGCTTATGCCCTTCTCTTTCACTTTTCCCCACCCTGTTAATCTTTCTAAATGGAAGATCATAGTAATCAGTATGGCCCAAATGTTGTTGTTGTTAAAATGAGGGGATTAGACTATATGGCTTAAAATATGACTCTTCCAGTTCTACAACTATGCACCTAATTTTTCTCTCTCACTCCTGTCCTATCAAAATTTGTCATTAAGAAAAGATTTTATATAAAATGATAATATGTAATGAAGAATAAATGATGAAAATTCAATGTGCTATAATATACAATATTAATGAGCAAGGAACAATTCATAATATCCTCATGGGAAATCTGATCAATAGTAGGGTAGTTGCCTTAAGAAAAAGTTACATGTCACTTAGCCCATAACAGAGGGATCCTCTGTGAACTGCATTAACTCAGCAATGGGTATTTCCTGCAGTTCTTCTAATGGGAATGATTGATAATATTAAATGAAGTATAAATGATGAAGATGCAATATGCTGTCCCTCTAATACAAATAAAACAAAACAAACCTTACCCAATTCATCTTCCCCACCTTAGTTGGTTCTTTTTTATTCCTTTTTGCTTGTTATCTTCCATGTTACTTCCTTGGATAAGACTTTCAAGGTCCCCTTTTCATGAAGAAAGTAGTACCCAAGAATTCTAGGCACTGGATTTTCTTAAAGACACTGCTAAGTTGGGACCACCTAGAAGACAAAGAGAATGGTGAGAGCCCTTGAACTCAGCCAGATGAGGATTGGCTGGAGGAATTGAGGTGTTTAGGTTGGAGAAGCAAAGGCAGAAGCTTGAGACCGAAAGATGTCTTATGTAGAAGAGGCATCAGACTTGTTCTCTTTGGACCCAGAGGGACAAAAAAGTAATAATGGATGGAAGATGTCAAATAAAAATTTGGGTCCATCTGAGGGCAAAAATTCCTTCTAATAAGATGCAGCCCAAAGTGGGTGGATTCTCTTTGGGAAGTACTGGCATCCCTTTTCAATGGAGGACTTCTCATAGAAGCTTGATGACGATCCAACAGGTATGTGGTAATGGAGATTCTTCTTCCATTATGACTTGGACTTGATGGCTCCTGAAGTGTCTTCAAACCCTGAAATTCTATGACTGGGTGACTAATCCCTTCAGATTGATGGCCTTGATCCCCACCTGGAACTCATAGATATCTTTAAGGAATATCTTCTGAGAAGAGGACAGTCATTCCCACTAACTATCTATAGGCTGCCACCCATAGGACAGGCAAATCACACTTCTGAAGGAGCTGGAAATCCTGAGAGAGAGACAGGAGGCAGAATTTGCCAACAAAGTCAAACTATCATCAACAACACCTTGACCACAATGTTCACTCAGACCCTGGTGGAAATAGCTTAAACTCTGAATGCAAGATTTTTGGGAATAGCAGTGTACTACAAACCATCGGACCTTCAGCACTGTAACTATCATTGAATAAAAAAATCATTGTGGAGAACAGTCCCACATTTCTCATCACCAATCATTCAATCAGTCATTTTTAAGCTCCTACTATGAGCCAGGCCCTGTGCTAAGCACTAAGGATGTCAAAAGAAGAAAAAGAGGGTGGTGGAGCCAAGATGGCAGAGTAGAAACAGGACTTCCACACAGCTACAGCTCCCACCTCCTCCAATTCATGAAAAAATTATTCTAAATAAACTTTGGAACTACAGAACCCACAAAATGACACAGAGAAGCTAAACTCCCACTGAGGACAGCCCAGCAGGAAGCGGCCAGCGCAGCACTCTGGGAGCCAAGGCCAGCCCCACAGAAGCCTGAGGTTTTAGCCTCAGGCCAGCCTGATCAGCTGCCAACTAGATTGACTTCACATCAGCAGCTGTGGCGGATACAGAATTATCAACACATAGATGCTAAGGACAAAGTGAGAGGTCAGTGCAGTGTGGACTTTGGGATCTGGGAATTTAGGAGTGTGGTATAGCCTTTGCCACCATGGCAAGAAACAGCTGAGACTCCATGGCTGTACAGCCACCCATCTTGTGACTATTTCAGTGCTCTTGGTCTGCAGATTATCGGGGAACAAAGCAGCCAGTCATTGGGGTAATTGCTCTTGCTTTATGGATTCTGGATTGCAGTCTAGGGTGGAGGTCCTGGAGTTTTCCAGAGGGCATGTGGAGGCTTCAAAGAGGGCACCCAACTAATAGCTCCAGCAGCTGTGAAAACCCCAACATTTGGGAGATAGCTCCCATTTCTGTTACCAGAGTTCTGCTGTGGCAAAAGGCTCAAAAGTCAAGTACTTGAGTGGCAATATGAGCAAGCAAAGGAAGCAAAGGAAACATAAAAAATCCAAATTTACACTCCTATTTTGGGGACAAAAAGGATGAAAACATGGAACAGGAGGAAGACAGTGAAGTCATAACTCCTGCACCAAAAGCTTCCAAGAAAAATGTGAGTGTCTTACAAGCCATAGAGGAGCTTAAAAGGGATTTTGAAAATCAAATAAGAGAAGTGGAGGACAAATTGGGAAGAGAAATGCGAACAATGCAAGAAAATTATGAAATAAGAGTCAACAACCTAACTGAAGAAAGTAGCACCTTAAAAAAGACTAACTCAAATGGCAAAAGAGGCTCAAAAAGGCCATGAGGAGAAGAATGCCTTAAAATGCCAAATTTGCTAAATGGAAAAAGAATCTCAAAAGCTCACTGAAGAGAATCATTCCATCACAATTGATTGGAGCAAATGGAAGCTAGTGACATGATGAGAAATCAAGATACTAATAAACAGATCCAAACAAATGAAAAAATAGAAGGTAATGTGAAATATCTCATTGGGAAAACCACTGACCTGGAAAATAGATCCAGTAGAGATAATTTGAAAATTATTGGACTACCTGAAATCCATGATCAAAAAAAAGAACCTAGAAATCATCCTTCAAGAAATTCTCAAGGACAATTGCACTGATGTTTTAGAACCAGAGGGCAAAATAGAGGTTGAAAGAATCCACCAATCACCTCCTGAAAAAGATCCCAAAAAGAAAACTAGGAATTTTATAGCCAGGTTCCAGAGTTCCCAGATCAAGGAAAAAATATTACAAGCAGCCAGGAAGAAACAATTTCAATATTGTGGAAACACAATCAGGATAACTCAGGACATAGCTTCTACACTGAGGGATTGAAGGATGTGGAATATGATATTCCAGAGGTCAAAGTAGCTGGGATTAAAACCAAGAATCACCTACCCAGCAAAATTGAGTATCATGTTTCAGGGGAAAATATGGACATTCAATGGAATAGAGGACTTTCAAGCATTCTTGATGAAAACCCAGAGCTGAATAGAAAATCTGACATTCAAATACAAGAAGCAAGAGAAGCATGAGAAGGTAAACAGTGAAAAGAAATCATAAGGAACTTATCAAAGTTGAACTATTGATATTCCTACATGGAAAAACAATAATTGTAACTGATGAAACTTTTCTCAGTATGAGAATAGTTGAAGGGAATAGGAATGTACACACACACTAGGAGGCTATATGGGCATCTGAATACATATGTGAGTATGTGTATATGTCTACAGGTATGCATAGACAGAGGGCACAGGAGCAATTTAATTGGAAGGGATGATACTTAAAAGGTGAAATTAAGAGGTGAAAGATGCATATAATGACAGGAGATGGGGAGAGATAGAATAGGGTAAATTATCTCATGTAGAAGAGGCAAGGGAAAATTGTCACAATGGAGGGGAAGAATAGGAAGGTAAAAGGGAATGGGTCTACATTATTTTCATTGAATTTGGCTTAGGGAGGGAATGAAATAGACACTAAATAGGGTATCTCACCCTACAGGAGAATAGAGGGGAAGAGAGAGCGGGAAATGGAAGGGAGGGCAGGCTGTGGGGGAGGGAAGTTGGAAGCACGCACTTTTGAAAAGGGACAGGATCAAAGTAGAGAGTAGAACAAGTGGGAAGTGGGATAGGATGGAGGGAAATATAGTCAGTCTTTCACATTATATCCACTATGGAAATGTTTTGCATAGCTACACATGTGCAACCCATATTGAATTGCTTATCTTTCCAGTGAGGGTGGATGATCAGGAGGAAGGGAAAGAATCTGGAATCCAAAGTATTAAAATCAAATGTACGTGTGTATATATACACACACATGCATATACATATATATGTATATATATATATATGTTATTCTACATGTAACTGGGAAATGAGATATACAGGCACTGGGGCATAGAGATCCTACTGGAAAGCTGAACGGGGGATGGGGGAAGGTATGGAAAAGAGCAGATTGGAGGAGGGGATATTCAGTGGGATCACAGTTTTGGGGTGGTGGGCAGGAAAAAAAATGGGGAGAAAATTTGTAACTCAAAATCTTGTGGAAATGAACGATGTAAACTGAAAAAATAAAAAAGAGAGGAAAATAAAAATAAATAAATAAACACATTTTCAAAAAAGAAAGAAAATAAAAGTTCCCCTGCCTTTGAGAAGTTCACAGTCTAATGGGTGAGGGAGAGAACATACCAAAAATTATGCACAAAAAAGTTATATACAGAATAAATTAGAAATAGTCAGCAAAGGGAAGGAGCTAGATTTAAGAAGGATTAGATTGAGTTCATGAAAGGGAGTCCAAACCTTGGAAAGGGAAATCAGTTACAGATTGTAATGGGCTTACCAGGAGGAGGTCTTATAATATTGAGCTCAGGGAAAAGCTAGTAAGCCTGTTGGAATGTAGAGTATGTGAAAGAGGCTAACAGGAAATAATTTTTGTAAAGATAGGAAAATGCTAGATTATGAAAGACTTTAAAACTCCAATTGAGGACATTATATTATAGTGGATAGAATGTGAAACAAGGGATCAACAACACCTGAACTCAAAATCCGTCTTATACACTTATTAGCTGTGTGACACCTAAGCAAGTCATTTATCTCTTTAAGACTCAGTTTCCTCATCTGTAAAATGTTGAGGACAAAGGCACCTACTTCATTGGGTTATTGTGAGGATCAGTAATCCTTCAAGCTTATAAATCTTCAAACCTTGTAAATCTTCAAGCACTATATAAGTATGGCTTATTATCTTTATTGTTTTTATCATCATCATCATCATCATCTTAGAGGCAATAGAGGACCCAGAGGAATTTTGAGCAGAGGAATGACAAGATTACATGGTTTTAGGAATACTTATTTCAAAGTAATGTGAACAAGAGATTGGGGAGAGCAATAAAAGGCACAAAATCAATAATGCAAACAAAAAATATGAGGGCCTGACTTAGGCTGGTGGCCTTGAATGGGTTTGAATCTTGCTTCTATCACCCAGATACTCCTTGGTTCACTTATTTAACCTCTCTGGGACTCAGTTTCCTTATCCGTGAAGGGAGCAGGACTACATGACTCTAAGGTCCCTTCCAGCTCTAAATATTTGATCCTATAATCCTAAAGCCAATCCATCTTCCTTAGGCTAGCCCTTGAAATCTTTCAGGAAGCCATGGGAGAAAACATGTGAGTTCTAAGACCATAGTGGAAAGTGGGAGGAGAACTAGGCTGCTTCACTATTTTCTAAAACTGGCAGGAGCCCAGGCGGAAGGGCTTAGTACAATGCTTTGTTTTGTTTTGTTGTTCAAGTTCATATCAGGATAAGGGCTTTGCATCTTCCCCTCTAGGGATCATATGATACGGGAATTGCTTTGCAAAACATTCTTGTACTGTGCCATATTCTCACACTTTTTAAAAGTATTTTTCACATATATTATCTCCTTTAATCCTCATAACACCTATGTGAGCTATGTAAAGAGAGAGATCATTTTTCTTTTACAAATGAGGAAACTGAGGGTCATGAAAACCAAATTTCTTACCCATGGTCAGATAGTAAACTGATCATAAAAACTAATAATAATAATAATAACTGTAATTTACAATGTGCCAGCCACTGTGCTGGGTATTTTATAAATAGAATATCATTTTATTCTCAAAAAACCCTGGGAGGTAGATTCCATTATTATGCCCATTTTGCAGTCCAGGAAACTGAGGCAAACAGAAGGTAAATGAGATTTCCAAGGTCACACAACTAACTAATAAGTATCTGAGGCAGGTTTTACCTCAGATTTTCCTTGGTCCATTTGAAACTTATTACCCCAGGCAACCCCAGGACCCAGGTTATTTGCCTCACAATCTAAGGCTGTCTTCACTCTTCCATAGTGCAAATTTCCCTGCTCAAGTTGCTTTGGTGACTTGTTTTTACTTTTGGGATAAGTTACAATCTCCTCCACTTGGCTTTAAGAACCTTCAGTATCTTGCTTCCACCGACATTTTTTCAAATATTCCACCTTACTTTACTTCAGGAATCCAATCTTCCAAACAAAGTGGCTTACTTACTGTTTTCCAGAGCTAATGTTCTACATCCCACCTCCAGGTCTGCCCCCATGTTTTGAATGCCCTCAATCCTTACCTCTATCTCACAGGCTTCCTAGTTTTATTCTAGTCTTTTAAGATAGTGGTGGTGTTCTTCCCTACTGGAAATTCTATGTGTGTTATTTCACTGAACTTCTGTTTATTTTATTTATTGAGTATTTTATTTTCCCCAGTTACATGTAAAAACAATTTTAACAATCATTTTTAAAATTTTGAGTTCCAAATTCTCTTCCTTACTCCCTCCCCACTCCCCTCAATGAGAATCAATGAGAAGCAATGAGAAGCAATAAGATCAAGGTTATACATGTGTAGTCATGCAAAACATTTCCATAATAGTTATGTTGTGAAAAAAAACATAGACAAAAAAATCTGTAAGAAAAATAAAAAGAATAAATAAATAAATATACTTCAATATGTATTCATACACAATCAGTTCTTCTTCTGGGGATGGGTGGCATTTTCCATCATAAGTCTTTCAGAGTTGTTCGGGAACATTATATTACTGAAAATGCTAAGTCATTCACAGCTGATCATCTTACAATATTGTTGTTACTTTGTACAAGTATATTTCACTTCACATCAGCTCAAATAAGTCTTTCTAGGTTTTTCTGAGAGGATCCAGCTGGTCATTTCTTATACCCCAATGATATTCCATAATAATTACCTACCACAGTTTGTTCAGCCATTTCCCAATTGAGTTCAAATCCTTTGCTATCAGAAAAGAGTTGCTGTAAACATTTTTATACATATAGGACCTTTCCTCTTTTTTCTTTTTAATCTCTTTTGGGGTATAAACCTAGTAGTGGTATTGCTAGCTCAAAGGGTATGCATGGTTTTATAACCCTTTTGGCATAATTCCAAATTGTTCTACAAAATGGTTGCAACAATTCACAACTCAACCAACATGCATTAATGTCTCATTTTTCCTACATCCCCTCTAATATTTGTCATGTCCCTTTTCTGTCCAATTAGTCAATCTAATAAGTAGGAGGCAGTACCCCAGAATTATTTTAATTTTCATTTCTCCAATCAATAATGGGTCAAAGCATTTTTGTTTCATATAACCATAAATAACTTTGATTACTTCATCTGAAAAATGTTCATCTCTTGATCATTTATCATTTGGGGAATGGTTCTAATTTTTAATAAAATTGACTGTGTTCTCTATATCTTTGAGAAATGAGGCCTTTATCAGAGAAACTTTCTTCAATTTTTTTCACAGTTACTATTGCTAAATGTATTTCCTTCCTTCCTATTTCCCACCTCATTATTCTATTCTCTCTCTGCTTTCATCCTGTCCCTCCTCAAAAGTGGTTTTCTTCTGACCATCCCCTCCCTCAATCAGCCCTCCCTTCTATCATGCCCCCTTCTTTTATCCCCCTCCTCTCTTATTTTTCTTTACAGTAAGATAGATTTCTATATCCAATTGCACGTGTATGTTATTCCCTCTTTGAGCCAATTCTGATGAAAGTAAGATTCACGCACCCCCCCACCTCTCCCATTTTCCTCTCCACTCTAAAAGCTTTTGTTCTTGCCTCTTTTATGTGAAATAATTTACTCCCATTCTACCTCTCTTTCTTTTTCTCCTAGTACTTTCCTCTCACCCTTTATTTAATTTTTTTAGATATCATCCCTTCATATTCAATTCACACCTGCACCCTCTGTCTATATATACTCTCTCTAACTGAGCTAATCTTGTCAGTTGCAAGTATCATCTTCCTATGTAGGAATGTAAACAGTTTAACCTTATTAAGCCCCTTATGATTTCCCTTTCCTATTTATGTTTTTTTTTTCTGAGTCTTGTATTTGAAAGTCAAAGTTTCTATTCAGCTCTGGTCTTTTCATCAAGAAAGCTTGAAAGTTCTCTATTTCATTAAATACCCATTTTCACCCTGAAGAATTATACTCAGTTTTGTTGGGTGGGTGATTCTTGGTTGTAATCTTGGCTCCTTTGACCTCTGGAATATCATATTCCAAGTTCTCTGATTTTTTCATGTAGAAGCTGCTAAATCTTGTGTTATCCTGACTGTGGCTAAACAATATTTGGATTATTACTCTGTGGTTGCTTGCAATATTTCCTCCTTGACCTGGGAGCTCTGGAATGTGACTTCCTGGGAGTTTTCATCTTGGTATCTCTTTCCAGGGGTGTCAGAGGATTCTTTCAATTTCTATTTTGCCCTCTGGTTCTAGAATATTAGGGCATTTTTCCTTGATAATGTCTTGAAAGATGAAGTCTAGGCTCTTTTTTGATCATGGCTGTTAGGTAGTTTGATATTGTTTTTAATGATCTCTCCTGGCTCTATTTTCCAGGTGGGTTTTTTTCCAGTGAGATATTTCAAATTGTTTTCCATTTTTTTCATTCTTTTGATTTTGTTTTATTGTTTCTTATTTTCTTACAGTCATTAGCTTCTATTTGCTTAAATCTGCCTTTTAAAGAATTATTTTGTTCAGTGAGCTTTTATACTTCCTTTTCCATTTGACCAATTTTGCTTTTTAATGCATCCTTCTCATTGGTTTTTCATACTTCATTTGGCCTAGTTTGTTTTCTTAAGGTGTTATTTTCTTCAGTATTTTTTTTTGTTTCTCATAGCAAGCTGTTGACTCATTTTTCATTATTTTCTTGAATCACTCTCATTACTCTCTCTCATTTTCCCTTAACTTCTCTTACTTGATTTTCAAAATCCTTTTTGAGCTCTTCCATGGCCTGAGAATAATTAATATTTTTTAGAAGTTTTGCATGTAGGAGCTTTCATTTTGTTGCATTTCTCTGAGTATATTTTTTGATCTTCCTTATCACCATACTAACTTTCTATGGTCAGAATTTTTTCTAATGTTTGCTTATTTTTTCCAGTCCATTACTTGACTTTTGACTCTTTGTTAAAGTAGGGATCTGCTTCCGGGGTAGAGAATGCACTGTCTTGGGGAATGGTTCTATATGGTTTCTTCTACATGAAAATGCTTCAGGGTTTTTTCAGAATTACTTCTAGGGATCTGTAAGTTTTCAGTTCTTCCAAGGCGGTATGATTTAAGGAGGGGCGTTTACTGCTCTCCTGGCTTGTATTCTGGGCTACAAGTAACCACAACCACTCCTTTTTGGCTCTGAAAACATGAAGAGGGTCCGTACTCCAAGGTGGCTGCAAATTCTGGTGTGCTTGTGCTCCTCCTCACCATTGGAATACCACTCGAGACTGGGACCCTGTAACTGTAATGCAGTTTTGAATTTGAAGATGTAACAGGAAGGGGTTGGCTGAAACAAGAAGCTAATGCTGTGTGTATATAAGAAAATCCCCAGAGAGGCACAGTCAGAATTTTCTTGAGACCAGGATCTGGTGGCAGAGCAGCTACAGAAGAGAGAATGGAGATCTGAACCAGAATTTCCTGAGAACTTGTGGTGGTGGAGCTTCTTCTGAACAGGATCCCAGGAGCCCAGAGCCCAGGAGCCCGGATCCAGGAGCCCAGGTGACTGAGGAAGCGTGACTGGGATGCTGAGACTTTGTTTGCATCTTAGTTGAGCCTTGAATTACCTGGAGTGAAGGATTTCACATGGGCCAGACCCTGTAAACTTCAGTGTGGAGCAGGACCTACCCAGAGAGCTGGACAAGGAACTGGGAGCTGTCTGCCATTGAAGACAGGTGACAGTCTGGTGAATACTGGTAGAATCTGGGACCGTGGAAGGGGATCCAGGGAATCTGAGAACAGGCCCCAAGTCAAGTTGAAAAGACCTCTCCAGGGTGGCCAGGTGGCACAGTGAGTAAGAGCACTGGCCCCAGTGTCAGGATGACCTGGGGATCGAATCTGGGGTCAGATATTTAGCACCACACCTAGAAATCACTGGCCTTGTAACCTTGAGCAAGTTACTTAACCCCAATTGATTTAAAAAAAATAAAGAAAAAGAAAAGACCTCTTGTTGGGTACTGAGTAAACTTGAAATTGTAGTTTACTAGTGACCTAGGGGTAGAGGAATTTGTGTATAATACTTAGTAATTAATTTATGAACAAATGACTGATTGAGTTAATCAAGTGTGCCCAATGAGTGGAAGACTGTACTTTGGGACTACTGATAAGTGACTGATTGAGTTAATCAAGACTTTGCTGAAGAGTGGAAGACTTTGACTATTGTACTTTGAGACTATATTGTGTATATTATATTGTGATTTTCTGTGATAAGTTGTAATATTGTGAATGCTTTACCTTTATTTTCTGTCAAAGTTTTGCTTTGGTTTGTTATGGAATAAATAGAGTTATCACTATACTGTGTAATCAGAATCTTAAAAGCTATTCACAGTAGCTTTCGTCTGAATAGCTGCTTGTGCATTACAGACCCAAATCTGAGTATGAGCAAATCAACAGAGTCCTGCCTTGGTGCTATCAAAGAGACCCTTGTTATCATCTTCTGACTAGTTGTTTGACCCCTTTACAATTTGTGGGCCAAGAGCTCCGGAGGCAACTGGTACTACTGAATTAGTGGGTCCCCAGGCCTGATCTTTCTCTGTTAAGGCTTGATTTATACTGGCACAGCCTGGGCTGAAATGTGTTCCTCTCTCACCTTGGTGCAAAAGATATTTGCTGCTGACCTTCTAGGTTTTCTTAGGCTGGAAAATTGTTTTACTCTGTCTTTTTGTGAGTTCTGCCATTCTAGAATTTGTTTAGAATGATTATCTGAATGTATTTGAAGGCATTTCATGGAAAGCTCAGGAGAGTCCCTGCCTTTACTATGCAATCTTGTCTTCACCTGTCTAAACTTTTAAAATTAACATATTCAAACCCACAAGCAGAGTGTAAGTTTCCTAAAGACTGAGCCTGTTTCATTTTTTTTTCTTTGTATCCCTAGTACTTAGCACAATGTCTTGTATGCAGGAGGAGATTAACACATTTTTCAAATTAAATTGAATCCTTGGTTGAATCAGCTTCTCAAACTTTTGCAGTAACCCTCTCTAAAGCACTGGGAAATTTTCTTATATTTTCCTAAGGACTACATTCAGAAATTTTGTTTCTTATTCTCTGTTTCCATATTAGAAATAGAATTGTAAAGTTACTAGAAATTAAGAATTCCTAAAAAGGGCAACAAGATGGCACAATTAGTAGCATGCTGGGCCTGAAATCAGGAAGACTCATCCTGAGTTCAAATCTGGCTTCAGATACCCACTAAGATGTGTGACCCTGGGCACATTTCACCATGTTTGCCTCAATTTCTCATCTAAAATGGTTTGAAGAAGTAAATGGCAAACCATTCCAGTATCTTTGCCAAGAAAACCCCAAACGGGGTCATGAAGAGTTTGAAATAACTCAACAAAAATCTTAAAAATTTATCAGTCTTATACAAGTCATGTTTCTATACTATTTTACCATCAGTTTGATTTGTCCAATAAATAAATTCATTGTGCTTAGCCAATGCCTATATCCTGTCTCAGGCTCAGTGGGTTAACTGTACAGCTCTAATATAATGGGCAGCCTAGCAGGAGATACTGGGGGTTAGACTTGACTTCAGACACATTTGGGCACAAATCTTTTTTCAGACACTTGTTCAGTGTGGGGCCCTGAGCAAGGCACTTAACTACTTGTGCCTCAGTTTCCTCATCTATAATAACATGGAGGGGCTGAATGATATTGCATCTATGATCCCTTCTTTCTGTAAATCTATGCTTCTCTGATCTATTGGTACTTGGCAGCCATCCTCATACAAGACCCTTGAAATTATATTCATTTTCTACTACCTCCAAAATAATCACCAAATTCCCCACAGTTTTAATTAAATGGATGTGGAGTTAGAAAGTTGCAGTTAAAAAAAAGTCATCTATGAAATCTTTTAAGAATAATCTGGTTTCAATTCTCAGGTGTTTCTTCATTCTATAAAGTAAATTTTTTACTTTCCACGGGTAGCGATTTTTCCTCCTCTTTTGTCATAGCATCTGCGGGGATTTATAAAGCTTCTGTTGAAAAGTGCATTCTAGAGAGGCCAGGATGATGAATAATAACATGAACAAGGAACAGAGTTCACTGCTTTTGAAGTTATTCCCAGTTACAGCTAATGCTGAATAAATAAATATTTCTG
The DNA here is from genome assembly GCF_028583685.1 of Petaurus breviceps papuanus. Classification (NCBI taxonomy): domain Eukaryota; kingdom Metazoa; phylum Chordata; class Mammalia; order Diprotodontia; family Petauridae; genus Petaurus; species Petaurus breviceps. The sequence continues at coordinate 27,519,212 of NW_027185759.1, forward strand.
GGAACAGAAAAGCGTCAGAAGAATAAGGCCCAGTTACAACGTGTCATGTTATACAAGTCCAAGATTCATCAGTTGATGGGCACCATGCCATGCTGCAGAGGGCCCCCTGAGGCTGAGAAAATCATAAATTCATAAAAATAGGTCACTCAGAATTCAAACTGATTCATATACACTCGAAATCGTGTAATATTGTGAGAAACTGACAAGAACAGTGCCAAGCAATATCACTGAAGGAATCTTCAGTCTTTCTCTTCTTGTCATCTTTATATATGAAATAGGAGATAATATAAGATTCAGCTTGAAGTCCACTAAAACCCTCAGATCTTTTCTTGACAAACTGAACATATTCACTATACATTCTCCATCTTAAGTTATCTCTTTCATATTCTGGAGACAAAAATCTGATGAAATAAGAGCCAACAAGCCTGGCTCTCTTTCTTGCTGTGTGACATTAGGCAAAACACTTAACCTCTTTGGGCCCCAATTTTCTCCTATGTAAAACAAATTCCATGGACTACAGGTGGGGAACCTGTAGCCTTGAGATCACATGTGGCCCTCTAGGTCTTCAAATCAGATTTGTTCTGTGAAGTCTGGATTCAGTCAAAGGGTCGTACTTGAGGAGGTCACATGTGGCCTGTTGGCCACAGTTTTCCCACCCCTGCTACTAGATGATCTCTAATGCCCCTTATCATTTTAAATCAATGCCAGATGACCTTAAGATCTTAATATGCTTTTTTTTTTACCTCTCCACTCTGGAAGCTTACTCTACTCACATTTCACACATTAGAAGTGCCCTCTGCCTCTCTCTCTCACTCTTATTGTCTGGTTCCTCTATTTGAAGAAGGAAACCCAGAAACTATGAGCTCTTGAGGCTGCACTTATGGTTATCCAGGTAAGGCCACTATGCTCTCCTTCCCCAGGAGGCTTCATTCTTCAACCTGCCTCCCCTCCCACCTTTAAGAATCTTTATATGTCATCTTCCACTGGGAGGTAAACTCCTAGAAGTTAGGGACAGTCTTTCTGCTTATACTTATATTTCCAGAGAGTCTAGAATGTGCTGTTCTTCAGTCATGTCTGATTCTTTGTGACCCCTTTTGGGATTTTCTTGATAAGGGTACTGGAGTGGTTTGCCTTCTCCAGTTCAAGTGCTTCTTAATTTGACTTTTCCTTACTTTGTTTTAACTGTGTGGCAGATTCAGCAGATGACATGGTCCTCTACCTGTGATATTATGCCCTTCCTCTCATTTTTCACTGACAGCTGATTTTGACCTTGGGACAGGAAGAAGAAGAGATGACACAAATCTCACTTTTGAAATGTTGCATAAATCAATATGTAAGACAGAGATCAAATGGGAAGATAAAGAGTTTGGGGAAAAAACAAAGGAGAAATTTATGGAAACCCACAATTTGACTTTATATGGTTACTATTGTACCAAATTAAAATCATCCACGTTCAAACGTGAAGTCATCGTTTCCCCCTCCAAGAGAGATATTTCTCTCCTTGTAATTAACATCATCATTCTCCCAGTACCCCAGGTTCAAATGCTTGGAGTCATGTTATTCCTTCCCCATATCAAATCAGTGGCCAAATTCTATGAATTCTATCACCAAAATGTCTCTAAAATCTGTCCTATCTTCTTTGCATTTCCATGTTTGTCACCTTCAGCCTTTATTATTTCTGGCTCTGACTATTTCTTAACTAGCCTCCATCCCTATACGGGGTTTTTCCTTCCTCCAAATATCAAAATATTATTATGAGAATATTATGCCCTCAAACACATAGTATTGACTGGATTCGCAAACTCTATATATTCCCAATTGCCTAATAAAGTAAATATAAACTCTTTAGTGCAAGCTAGTTGAGGGCAGGGGAAATTTCATTTTTTTTTCCTTTTTCTGTTTTTGTTTTGGTATTCCCCACAGAGGACTGCATATGGTAGGTACTTAATAAACACTTGTTGAACATGTAGCTTGTTCTTCAAAGCCTTTTTCCGTCTGTTCGCAAACTGCTAAACAAGTCTTATCTGCAACTATTCTTTCTGCTCCCCATTCGATGATTTAGCCAAGTTGGCCTTCAATTGTTTTCTTTGCTGACATTTCTTAATTTGCTTGACTTCCCTTCCCCAGATCCCCATCTCTGCCTGTCAAGTTTATCAAATCCTAAACTGTCCAAAATGGCTTCCTTCTTTTCCAGTGCATCCATTCCATCTTACTTTAAACACATTCCTGACACCTAAATTCCTTAGCAGTTACCTCTTCTCTTCCCAGGATATATCCCTACCTCTTTTCCAGCTTCACTCTTCTTCCTGACATCCTGGGACACTAAAGGCTAAATACCTTTTCACGATGATGACCTACCAGAAATCAGTCTTTAATGAGTCACATATTCCCATCACATCATTTCTTCCATAGCATAGTGATTCTGAAACCCTGGCTTCCTTTGTTCAAATCCCATTCACAATCCTCCCCCCTGCTTTTTATCCCACCCTCTCCAAACCTAACACCACCAACATACCAATTCAAGCCAAACATGCCTTCCACTGCATTCTCTGGATTTCCTGCTCTATTGGTAACAAACTAGTTTTCATCTTTGCCCTTTTCCTTCCTTGTTCCCTCCATCTTCTTACACTCATTGAAGCCTGGCTCCCACAGGATGGCACAGCATCCCTGGCCCAGCACTGTTTGAACTTTAAGTCATTCCCCCCAATACACTGGTCAAGGCAGGGCAGCTGGATTACTTACTGTTCCACATGCCATTTCAGGGTTGTAGCTCTATGACCACCACTCAGTAAACTCTCTTGCTTTGGGGTTAATTCAATCCATATTTATCAGTAAATTAATATTCTGGTGGTTGTTGTCTAATGAGCTGTAGAATATTCTCCATTCCTCAATAAATTTGTTGCCTGGCTCCTCGATGTTTTTCCCCTCCCCAACTTCTGACTTCATACTAGTGAATTTCAAGATACATATTGGTATTCCCTCAAATTTCCTCCCCTCTCAGACCCTTACTTTACTCCTTTCCCATGACCTACTCCTTCATCCCATTAGAAATATACAAAAAAGAAATGTCCTTGATCTTGCCATCACCCTCAAATTCACCATTTCCATGTTCATAAATTTGAAAATCCTTTATCTAACCACAGTCTGATCCCATCCCACCTCTCCCTCTGCCTTGCAACCCCATACTCTGTTTTTTATCCTCACCATGACCTCCAATTCTACCACACTTCAGTTCTTTTCTTTTTTTTTTGGTGGGGCAACTGAGGTTAAGTGACTTGCCCAAGGTCACACAGCTAGTAAGTGTTAAGTGTCTGAGGCCGGATTTAAACTCAGGTCCTCCCGACTCCAGGACCGATGCTCTATTGACTGTGCCACCTACCCGCCCCATCAATTCTTTTCTAATCTATATCACTCCCACAGTGTCTATACTTTCCTCCCCTTTTTTGCTTTCACCACATGGTGAACCAGATAAATTTTACATCATCCTCTTTTCTTGAATTCCTTGTGCCATTATCCCATCAAAGATCTCCCACTTCAAAGTCTCAGTCTTGAATCCTTCCCACCAACCACAACCTTCTTTCCTATTCATGTGCTGCTGAACAAAGTACAAATTTAATACTTTACTGGTACATTTTCATGTTGCATAATCTCAGCAGGGTCTTCAAAGCATCAAAGCAATTATTTTGCCACTCCCTAAATGACTCACTTTCCCCCCTCTCACAGTGGTCTTTCCAAATCTGTCTCAAACTTTTACTAGCTTTGTAACCCCATGTGAGTTACTTAATCTTTTTTTTTTGTTTTTGATATTTTTTTTTGGAGAGGGGAAGTTAGGGCAATTGGGTTAGTGACTTGTCCAAGGTCACATGGCTAGTTTTTTGTGTTAAGTGTCTGAGGCCAGATTTGAACTTAGGTCCTCCTGACTCCAGGGTCAGTGCTCTGTTCACTGAACCACCTAGCTGCCCTGAATTACTTAATCTTTTTTCTGCCTCAGTTACCTCATTCATAAAAATGGAGGTAAAATAGCACACCTCACAGAATTAATGTAAGAATCAAATGAAATAATAGAAATGAAGGCTTTTGCAGAATGTTAGCTGTGCTAAATGATTTTTTCTTACTTGTATTAATAACTAATTATTGAATAAGAACCAATATTTTCCTCCTTTTCTACTCCCTCATCCAGAAGTCAACCAGTATGGGAAATCTTTCTCAAAGACTTACCCAAATAGGGTGACTAAGATCTAATCAAAGACAGTAATAGAAGTTATGAGTTTAGGTGAATAGGTTGGATGCTTACTCATATTGTTTTCTCAGACAGGTCTGGGGAAATATATATTCTCCCTTTAGTCAGATGGTTGAATTGGAAATTGATGTCTTTTTGACCAAGATTTGGGTTCTCAGTGTCATGTACCTCAAGACCTTCATTATAATATAGGCCACCACTCATTGTAATATTCATGTTCTCATTAATTGTTAACCAATCAGAGTTTATTGCCACCCTCAGGATCACCTGTTCTTCCAAGTGCATATAAACTGTGAGCCCACCACCATAAGGGGTCTTTAGCATTCTTTTATTAATAGCATGCTAGCCTTACTAATAAAATGATTAAATGATCCAGAAACTATGTCACTCAGACTTTTAAAATGTTGCATAGTGCCATGTTCTTAGTAACAGCAGGAACAGTGATCTCTTTCTGTTCTCCTTATTGCTTCTTATGTCCCTCAGAGTCCCTTTGTTTTTCATAATCTGCAGTCAAATATCTAAGTTTGCTTGGTTCTACTCCAATGGAGATTTATACTCTCCTAGTGTGTGTGCCTCAGGGACCCTTTGGAGGCTCAATGTAATATGTATACCTCTCTAGCACAGACAGCCTGAGGGGGGAGCTAACAAGTAACACTTGCTGTTTTTCATGCTCAATGAAGTATAGAGTACATGCTAGGATCTTTTCTCCTTCACTGATTTAGGATAATGGTAGCAGCCTAAGGATACATATAATGGAAGAATGACCAAAGACAACCAGGGGAGGGACTATTAATTGTTGGAGACCAGAGTGGGGGAATGGAGAAATGAGGCAAGAATAGGAAAGAGAGAGAAGCATTATTTTTAATAAGAAGAATATTTGAGATTTGATCCCTTCTCACCCTAGGGAGACTTTGTCACCTTTTGCAAGAAGTTATGCAAAGAAGGAGAATGCCACTGAGCTAGGAGAAGGAATGCTATATGCAGTCAGGAAGCAAGACAAAAGCCAACAAACCTGCTTCCCCCACCAAATGTCTATGTCTAGCAGAGAGCATGAACAAAAATAAATGGATTGAAGCAGTTTGGGAGAGGAGCCCAGTGATGGGACCCTTCATTTAGGGCTTTAAGGAACTCTAGAGATTTATTGTTGTTGTTACTATAATAGCTATATATTCAAGGATTGAAGTTTGTTTTCTTCCTGCCAGAAGGGGATGGAGTCTTTATTCTAAAAGAATTTGTGACTTTTTAATTAACACTGGAGATGTGCAATTTAATGATTTAAAGACCTTTGGAATTCATGGATAATTTATTTGAAATTTCACTATGTTCCCTCCTTCTCTCACAGAGTTGTAGGATCAAAGATTTAAACTGAAAGAAGCCATCAACTTCAATCTTCCCTCTACCCCCATTTTATAGATGAAGAAAATAAAGGCCAGAATTTAAGTGATATGTACAAGGGATGGAAGAATTTGAAACCATGTCTTCTAAGTCCAGAGTCAGTTTTCTTTCCATGGTATCACATTATTTCTCTGAGTAAAGCTTTGTTCTATAATATTTCAAACTTTGTAATTGCAAGGGCCTAGCCAGCCTCCATATACTGAACTGGACCCTTGCTCTGTGAAAGGAGGAAAGGAAGACAGATGATGAAAATAAGTTTTGTCCCTAATTGTAGAGGAATCCTAAAAATATTCATCATTCTCCATTATTGGGGTATTCAAAGACTCCTAGAGTTTACTCACCCTAGGTTTGTGCATTTTCCTACCTCAACAGACCCTGTTCAATCAGGCTACTTGAAATCAGTGTTTTTGTTTTTCAGTGTTTTTGTCTTTCTTTTTAATTCTAATTCAACTCAGTGCCTGAAACATAGTAGCACTTAATGAATGGTTGTTTATCAATTGAATGAAGATAGGGATTTAGTTTTGGAAAATATTATTGTAGAGATAAACTACTACATTCCCACTTTAAAAGGAGAAAGGAAGGAAAACAGCATTTATAAAACATCTACTATTGTCATCCATTATGTTAGGTACTTTATGAATATTGTCTCATTTGATTCTTACAACAATCCTGAGAGGTGGGCATTATAGTTTTCCATATTTTACAGTCAAGCAAACTATGGCTGAGGAAGACTGACTGACTTCCCCAGTATCATATAAATAGTGTCTAAGGCTGGATTTGAGCTCAATCTTCACGACTCCAGGCCCACCACACTATACACTGAGCTACCTGACTACCTCTACAGATGAGGAAACCAGGGCTTAGAAAGGAGAAATTCTTTGACCAAGTTGACGATGGGGCTAATTCACAGACCTAGAGTTTCAAACCACTGCTGTGACCTTTCCATTGCATCATGCTATATATCAAACATTTTCTGATTTGAGATTTAGGGTATCTATCTAATTCAGCAGATAAGTAGTGCCTAGCCCTAGAGTCAGGAAGACACTAGTTCAAATTTGACCTCAGACCTTACTAGCTATTAATCCTGGGCCAGTCACAGCCCTGTTTGCCTCGGTTTCTCATCTGTAAAATGAGCTGGAGAAAGAAATGGCAAAGCACTGCAATATCTTTGCCAGACAACCCTAAATGGGGTCACAAGGAGTCAGATACTATTCAACAATAACAACATCCAGTTATGCCCATAACATCAATTTAGGGGACTCCTGGGGTTCAAACAGTAGGTCCATGAACTTGCCTCCCTAACTCTACTTTTTGACATGTCCTACTTAAATCTCTCTGATCTGCAGAGTGGGAAGGAATCTCAGAAGCTATCTCATTCAGGGCTTCTTAAACTTTTTCCTCTTGAGACCTGTTGGAGTTTCAGCAGCGTTTGTTGTATTTGCATGGCCTGAAGGCATCTGCAGTGCAAACTGCACCTGCTTTGTTTTTCAGAACCAAGTCGAAGTGAAGTTATGTGATGTGATATGGGCAAGCGCTGCCAGAAACACCTCAGATTCATTATCTGCTTGATTTTGAATTAATTTTTGGTCATTGCAGGTTCAGAAACTTTTTCCTGCTGCCAGATTTTTCATCACCTCCTACTGGGTAGCGACCCAGAGTTTAAGAAGCAATGGCCAATTGACACATTATCTGAACAAGAAATCTCTCTACAACACTCAGGCCAAGTGGCCATCCAGATTTTGCTTGGAGACATCCAATAAAGAGGAACTCTCACCTCCAAGGGGAGCCCGTTGGACTTTGGCATAATCAGTCCTGGTGTTCAGCTTTGTTAAATGACTCATCAAAGGAAAATACAGAGTATTTATAGCTGTTTCATTCCAATGCTATAGTCAGTCTGAGCTAAGAACCCAGGGCAATAATGAAGAGACCTTTGATTTTGTGGATTTGGAATCAAACTCAGGCAACTATGATTCTGAGTTAAGCCACCCAGCTCACACTAAGACCTTGAGGCTTTTTTTGACACTGGAAACAATCCTGGGCAGAGGGATCAGAGGATGGAAAACTCAGTGAATATAAAAGTTGATCCCAGAATCTTAAAGGCAGACTAATAACATCGGAGTCCAGAGAGGCATTCAGTGCTTATGAAATAGGAGGCCAGGGAAACCTCAGTTTGAAATAATAATCATCACTGGCATTTATATAATGAACTAAAGTTTGGAAAGCACTTACATGTTTTTATCTCACTTGTATATTTCTCACAACACCTCAATGAAGTCAGCACTATCAGTGTCAGCCTCCCTAGGACATGAAGTAATATTTGTAAAGTTGTTAGCACAATGAATGATATATAGAAGGTACTTAATAAATGCTTGTTGCCTCCCCTTTGTCCTTCTTCTTCATGCTGTACCTAGAAAACTGCCCATCTTCTCTGCCAACACTACAGCCAACTCTTCCCAAAAAGAATATGAACCCTTTGGGAGGAGGTCCTTGATTAGTTTTCTGTTAGTATTACTAACATCTAGCATAAGCCACAGTGTGTTGTATATGGTAAGGACTTAGTCACTGTTTTTCTATTCATTTTTATAGATAAGGAAACTGAGGGTCAAAGAAGGCAGACTTCCAACTTAGGCCTTCATAATTCCAAATCTAGAACTCTAACCACTCACTCCCAGTTCCGTCCCACGCACTCCAGATTTCTCCACCACCTCATCTGTTCATTTTCAAAATGATCTAGACAAGAAAACAGCAAATCAGTATCTTTGCCAAGAAAACCCCAAAAAGGGTCACAGAGAATCAGAAACAACTGAACAACAAATAAAGGGGAAGCTCTTTGAAGTTACTGGTCACCTTATCTGTGTTTGTGCTGCCAACACATAGCACAGACCCTCACACATAGTCTTACCATACCTATGCCTAGAAGGTAGCAAAATTCCCAACCACAGGCTCTCAAAGATCTGTGTTTGCTAGAAGGAAACATACAATGAGAAAAAGAGAAAAAGCAAAATGAGTAGCCTTGTCTCACTTTCTCAAGTGCCTCCCAAGTGACCACAAGTCTCTTCAAAGAAGCCTACAGTTTCCCTAAAGAGACTCTTCTGACCTCCGTGACTCAAGTAAAAATGCTCCTTCACTTTCTGTCACTTTGCTCTGAAAGCAAAAACAGAATTGTGTAGGAAGATCATTGTGCCATTTGGGATCATGCAGAGATATAGATAGAGGTCATCTAGTCCAACCTTCTCATTTCACAGGTGCGGAAACTGAGGCCAGAAAGGTTAAGTATCTTGTTCAATGATGGGTAGAAAAGTAGCCGCGATGCTAGGACTTGAAACCAGGCCTTATGATGCTGAGGTCATCTCCTGATATAGATCAATGTTCCGTGGTCCCATACTTCCAATCCAGAGCTCTGTGTTGTCTCCTTAGCCATGGCAGAGTTGCAAAGAATGTTGACCTTGGACAAAGAAAGATATGCATTCATATCTGTCTCTGACACACACTGGTTCTGTGACTGCTAGCAAGTGAGTGAACTGCTCTAAGCTCTAGGTTCTAAGTTTCCTTGCTTCTCTGCACAATGGGGACAGTGAGGTCTGGAGTAGCCACTGTCCAGGTTTGGCACGAAGCTCAAATGAGCTAAAATGTGGAAAGCTCAAAGTTTCATAAATACATACATATACATGCATACACATGTATGGCATTGTGTGTACATATGTATGTGTATATGCATATGTATGCACATGCGTATTATTTCAGTGCAAGTACATTATAAATATATATGCATACTATATACATATATGTGTATTATATATGTATATACAAGTATTATGTATGAGATATATTTATATATGTGGACACACATAAATGTGTGTATATACATATGATATACATAATGTATACACATACATGTCTGTGTGTACACACATGCATATATTTATATGGAATATATAAATATAAACAGAGAGAGAGAAAGGGAGAGATAGACAAAGAGAAAAAGAAACAAAGAGGAATATAGAAAGAGAATAAGAGGGAAAGAGAGAGAAAAAGGAATGAAAGGACAGAGAAACAGAAAAAGGGAGAGAGGGGGGGAAGGGAGAAGAGAGAAGGGAGGGGAGAAGGGAAAGGAAGGGAAGGCAAGGCAAGGCAAGGCAAGGCAAGGGAAGGGAAGGGAAGGCAAGGCAAGGCAAGGGAAGGGAAGGGAAGGGAAGGGAAGGGAAGGGAGATCATGATCCTATTAACAGAATCATTTTGTCATAGTGGATAGAGAACAGATCTCAAAGTTAGGAAGCTGTCTCTTCCCCACGCGGACTCTGTTACCAGAGTAAATGTTCTTAAACTCTCAGTTCTCAAGGACTATAAATTGCAGAGGTGATAACTTATGTTGGTAAAAGTATTTTCCTCACTTGGGAATTCCTTACACCACTAAAAACAAAGATCCAGTCCCACTATAATTGAATTTATTTTTATGTGATTGTTTACTATCTTGTCTTTGATTGATATTTTAGAAAGATGTGTACTGCACATTTACTGCTCATTAAATACAGAACTTGGAAGTTTTACATAAAAGCTAAGTATAAGGCTTGTGGTCTGGAATATAAGTCCTTATTCACAATTGTTATTATTGGAAAATCGTCCCTAACTTATGTTATTTCAATTTATTACACCTCTTGCAAGAATGACCTCTCATAAACATGAAGCTCTCTAACACTGAATGAAGTATGGCCTTTAAAAAAAAATCAGCCTCTTTTTCTGACAGTGCCAGTGGATAGATTTAGGGGAAAACATATTCCAGCCACTTTCAGCTTGATATGCCTCATCCTGAGAATATTAATCCCTGTTACTTAATATCTATAGGGAATTGTCTCCAGATGTTTTCAGGAAAATCAATGAAAAGTGATGTAAATTCAGCCAGTCCCCCAAGCAGAGTGAGATTCACCCGCGGGTCCCTTGGAGCAGGGACTCTGATGGGATATAGGCATTGCTTAGCTATGTTAATGGTATACTTATTACAAAAAGCACTAAACAAAAATGACTATAATAAAACTGCAGCAAGGAAATTGGTGGAGGCAGAAAGGGGACGTTGAAAGGGGTCAAAAAGAGGCCGTGATGATGCGCACTTAGCTGAGCTCTCTGAAAGCAATCTTCTGCTCTGGGCTCATTAGATTCCCAAAGCCCTGAAAGCTGGTACCTTTTCTAGCAACAAAAATATTGCCACCCATTATCTCCAGCTTCTCTTGGTGGTTGTTCATAAAAGAGAACCTTGAAAGGCTGACATAAGCTCGTCAGTGAGAACTGGACTAGCTTGATATAATAACTGCAGACATATTTATAACATATTCCATCTTGGAAAGGATAGTATGTGACAACGGCATCACAACGTTATTATCCTGTTTGGAGTGCCATATTTTCATGACCTTCAGAATGAAACACAGTACCAATACCATAAATGGCATTATGCTAAGAGACTAAGCAGAACAGTGGATAGAAGGATGTACTTGGAATAAGGAAAACCTGGGTTCAAATTCTGCCTCAAAGACCCTGGGCAAGTCACTTAACATCTCTCTGTATCCTCTTCTTCAATCTGTAAATGGGTAATAACAAGAACATCTATCCCCCAGGATTGTTGCAAGGATCAAATGAGATGACGTATGCAAAGCAATTTGCAAACCTTAAAGCACTATATAAATGCACTATGACCATCCCCATTTCACATATAAGGAAATGATAGAAATTAACTGATTTGCCCAAATTTGATATGAAGATTTTCTGACTTTGTCCTGATGTTTTGTCCTCTGAACCACCTAATTGCTTCTGAGATCTCATACGCAGGGGGAGGCCCTTCCAGCAATGACCTCTGAGAGAACAAGGATTGGGACAGCACAGAAAGATATAGGAAGCTGTGGAAGAATTGCAAGCTATGCCAGTGGAGAAAGTAGCCACATTTGGGGGATTTAACAATTCTCTTCCTTCCTTCCTTCCTTCCTTCCTTCCTTCCTTCCTTCCTTCCTTTCTTCCTTCCTTCCTTCCTCCCTCCCTCCTTCTCTCTCTCTCTCTCTCTCTCTCTCTCTCTCTCTCTCTCTCTCTCACTCTCTCTCTTTCTCTCTGTCTCTCTCTTTTTCTTTTCTTTGCTTTTTGGAAGGGGGAAGGCAGGGCAATTGGGGTCAAGTGAGTTGCCCAAGGTCACACGACTAGTAAGTGTTAAGTGTTGAGGCCGGATTTGAACTGAAGTCCCCCTGATTCCAAGACCAGTGCTATATTCACTGCACTACCTAGCTGACACTTAACAATTCATTTCAATGAATATAGTGCTTACTATGTGCATTGTACTAGGGATATAAAGGAGAAAAACGTTGTGCTAATTCCATAGCTTATATTCTCCCAGGAGAAGGAGATGGAAACATAGCTACCAGGGATTCTTAACCTGAGGGTCATAAATCATGTGAATATATTTTGTAACATGGGGGATCCATGGACTTGAATGGGAAAAATGCAAATTTAGTCTCATTAACTGCTAATTAAAATTTAGCTTTTCTTTCAGTTGTTTAAAACTATTATTTTGAGACCTGCCCAGATGGTCTAGGAAACCAAAAGGATTTTTAAAAACCTGATAAGAAACAGATAAGTAATTACACCATAATTTTTTTAAAGGAGAGAATGCAAGGAACTTGGCATATCAGGAAAGGCCTTCTGGAGAAGCTGGCTTATGAGCTGTGCTTAGAGGATGTTCAGGCAGAGTGAAGAAAGAACTGTAATCCAGAAGAGGGAAACCCCTTGTACAAAGTCAAGTCAGGAGACAGGATAGAATACCATGTGCTGGCAAGCAGCTCTCAATTCCCTTTTCCTGGACAAAAGAGCATATAAAGAGAAATGATTTGAAATAACACTGAAGGAGAGAAAAGCACCATATGGGAGAGGGTTTAAGAGCCTAGCATGAAATTTTTAAATTTTATCTTTGTGGAGAGAGGGAGCTATTGAAGATATTTTTCTTAGTACAGGATTGACACAATCATACACATGGATCCATTTGACAGCTATGAGGAGGACATGCTCGAAACAGGAGAGTTTGGAGGCAGGATTACCCAGTTAGAGGCTATTGTAATAATCTAGATGGGAGATGATGTGGCCCCAAACAAAGGTAGGGACAAGGTGGATGGAAAAAGAGAATGGATTTACAAGAGTAGAGATATAGTAAGGCCAACACTTGGATTCCACATCTTTGACAACAGAATCAAATACTCTGACACAAAATAAGTCTGTGTTATAATCACATTAAAAATGAAGGGGAAGGGCAGCTAGGTGGTGCAGTAAATAGAGCACTGGCCCTGGAGTCAGGAGGACCTGAGTTCAAATCCAGAATCAGACACTTAACACTAACTAGCCATGTGTCCTTGGGCAAGTCACTTAACCCCAATTGCCCTGCATTACCCCCCTCCAAAGAAGCAAAAAAAAAAATGAAGGGGGAACCTCTGGGCTTACCTATTAAACTTTTCATCCAAGCAGACATTTTATGTGAATCTCTGAAACATGCCACAAGACTTCCAAGTTGGAGAAGTAAGTCTGGAGGTAGGTTGTAACATTTTCTACCCACCCCCATCCCCCACCAGGCTATCATGGTTCTATTTGGTGCTGACTCTTAGACTCAGATGTCAACTCTGTACTCCCCAGTGGGGCATGATTTCCAAATTCTCTGCCAGGTCATAAAACTACCATCAATGTCACTTTTGATGACAGAGGACACAGTAGCAAAACCCTACTCACCTCAGTCTGGCAGAGGCCCATTGGAAGAAAGGATGATCTGATTTTGTGGGACTTATGATTAACTTTTATGTAATTTTAGACATAACATTAAGCATGCCTTATTTGAGGAAATAGAAAGGGAGTCAATAGTGAGGGAGTCTGGAGTGGGAAGAAATTTGAATCCATCATGTATATTGTTTGCAATTAAGGTACTTTGGGATTCTACATTAACAAGGTACTTTGGGATCCTGCATTAACTATTTCAACCTTCCTGGTTGCAACTGGGAAAGCAGGCTGTTTTCAGAGCTCTAACTAAGGAGAGTATCTGGGGATTTTTTCCCAAAGCTTCAAAATTTATAGGATGATGACAGCACATAGACTTCTTCAAATGACCTTAATTAATATCCAGTTAATAAGATATTTTTAAGCAAACCTGTGATTCCTTTGGTGTAGGAACTCTTTCTCAATGCAGATCAGTACCAGCTTTTAGTCTTAATGGGTTGTACAGAGTACTGAGAAATTAAGTGATTTGCCCAGGTTCATGGGATAAAGCATGCTTTGAACCCAGCCTCTCTTAATCTCAAATCCAGCTTTCTGGTTATGGCTAGACCAATGCTAGCTTGCTAGCCACTGTACCATGAATACAGAGTTAAAGTAAGAAGCTACTGCATGTTGTGCTTTCTGTTAGTCATAAAGGTTCATACTGCAGGTGAGCTCCTATCCCAGGCTAGGCCAACATCCTCCCTCCTCCAAGATACTACTATAAAATCAAAGTATTAGGATCAGGACATGACCTTAGAGATTGTCTAGAATCAGGGGTGGGGAACCTGTGGCCTTGAGGCCATACGTGACCCTATACGGTCCTCAAGTATGACCGTTTGACTAAATCCAAACTTCAAAGAACAAAATGTTCAGAACAAATCCTAAAGTTTGGATCCAATCAAATGGCCACACTTGAGGACCTAGAAGGTCATATGTGGCCTTGAAGGTGCAAGTTCCCCACCCCTGCTTTAAAGTATTGGACCCAGAGTCAGGAAAGGTATGGGTTCAGTTCCTTCCTTTGAAACTTAACTTGCTTGTGACTGAGCCCAATCTCTTCATCTGTAAAATGGAGGTTTTAACACCTGATATATGTCATAGGCTAGATGCAAAGAACAAATGAAATAATGGGTTGAAGGTCTTCCAACATTATCTTGTTGGAATAAATGTCAGTTATTATTAATAATTCCTCAGGACAAGAGTGATGTGCACTTTTTTTTTGTTGAAAGGAGGTATGCCAGAGGTAAGAGAACTACTTGGTTGCTGTCCTTGGTGCTTAAAGAGCACTGAAATGATATCACTATGTCAGGGTCAAGGTACAGTGTGTCTGATTGTGGCTGATGCCACCAACACAAGCTCAGAAGGCTCACCTGCAGATCATGCACAAATAGTCCATATGTGGAGTGGAGATGTCTATAAAAGAGATAGCAGTATCGGTAGTATGGTATTAGTAGAAAGAAGACTAGCTCTGGAGTAAAAATAGATCTGGGTTTAAATCTCACTGCTGGTATTGTTTTTTACTCTTTGGGATAAGTCACATATCCTCCCTCTGCATTGATTCTTGATCTGTAAACTGAGAAGTTTGAAGTAAATGTCCTCTGAGATCTCCTCTAGCTGGAGATATATAGTAATGTGTCCTCAGATGACTCATTGGACCTTCTTGGACCTCAGTTTCCCCATCTGTAAAATGAGGGGATTGGACTAGACAGCCTTTAGATTGTCTTCCTGCTCTGGATGGAAGATCCTATGATTCAAGTCCCTAGAATCTTAGATACAGAACTGGCCTGGAGTGACACAGATGGGCAGGATTCAGAGTCTTCTCTCCCTTTCCCCTTTTGTATAAGCAGCACACAGTCATTTATGCTGGTTCACTGATTCTAAAGTGTCTGAGAGGGTGTTATGACTTCCTCCAATGACCCAGAATAGCTGAACTCAGGAGACACTTGCAGATACCTTCTCAGATCTCTTTAGCAAGAGCAGGCTCTGAGGCAGGCTTTCCCCACACATAGACCAGCCCATATACTTTTTTGTAATTTCAGAGTCCATGTGCCTGAAATGTTCCCAGAACAAGAAAAGTGGCCCACAAATAATCAAACATAAAGCAACTCTAGAAAACAAAAGGCAAAGGGATTTCTATCAGTAGACAAGGTACCGCTATTTCTTTACTGATTAACTACTAACATAAAATAATGTCTTTGTTTCAAACATAAAAGAAAAATGGGACTTTGCAGTTATCCCGGATCTAACATCCTATTGATTTTATCAGTGATCACACACACACACACACACACACATACATACATACATACATATACACACACAGGATGACACAAAATTAATGAACAATTTAGAGGAAAGAAGACAAAATAATTGCTCTTTTGTACTCATTCATATATGAAGTCATTGTGAGGAAGAGTAAATCTTTTTTTTAGTCAGTCAACAAACATTTGTTAAGTGCCTTATTATTAAGGGAAAGCCACAACAGTTCATCTTAATGAAGCTGGGCCATATTCCACTCTAGGAGGTAAAATCCTTCACTTTGTCTCTTCCCTTCCTTTTGCTATGGCCTTCTTCAGTTTCTCTGGGGGTGGAACATCCTAAGAGGTGCTTCAATTGGCATTCTTATTAAAGCATTCGTCTCAGTTGGCTTTCATTTTCTGTGCCATATTCTCCCATGACCACTGCCTTTTTTTTTATCTTTGTTCTATTTACCAGGCATGTTTGTTCATTTATGAGCCAGTGCTTTCCTGTGGAAGAATTACCCATACCGACGGTGGACAGCTCCATCCCTGGACTCAAGGAAACATGCTTATTATTCCCTTTCATCCAATGCCTACTGCCACCCAAAATCCTTGGTTAGAATTTTCTTTGGCTATTTCAGTCTCCAACCTCTGAAAATATAAATGGCAGGAAGTTACAATTGCATTAGATTGTTAATAGAAAGATATTGGAAATACATCCCAATCAAGATGAAATATCATAGTAAGATACACCAGGCTTAATGACCTGCTGGGGAAATCTCCTTGACATATAAACATATTCTAGTAATGTTTCTGGGACAAAGTGAGAAGTAAATGTAAGGAGACAAAACATAGGCAATAACTTTGAAAATATCACTTATTCAAGAGGTTTGAAATAAATCCCAAGGGCACCCTTTTCCTCCCTCATGCTACCTTTCATTCTTTAGGTGAGAGAGAGAACAAGAGGTGTTATTTTAAAGTTTTCTCTTTAAAATGAAAATTAAAGCAACTCTGAGCTACCACCTCACAACAATCAGAGTGACTAAAATTATAAGAAAAGTAATATATTGGATGTTGGAGGGGATGTAGGAAAACTGGAACACTAATGTATTGTTTGTAGAGTTGTGAACTGATCCAACCACTCTGGAGAACAATTTGGAACTATGTCCAAAGGGCCATTAAATAGTGCATACCAATACCACTGCTAGGTTGATATCCTTAAGACTTCCAAAAAATGGGAAAAAAAGACCTGTTTGTACAAAAACATTTATAGCAGCTCTAAGAATTGGAAATCAAAGGGATGCCCTTCAATTGGGGCATGGCTAAACAAGCTGCAGTATGTGATTTTAATGGAATATTATTGTGCTATAAAAATGACAAGCAGTATGATTTCAGAAAAACCTGGAAAGATTTCCATAAACTGATGCATAGTGAAGTGTACAGAACAACAAGAACATTGTACAAAATAACAGCAATATTGCTCAGTTGTGAATTGTGAATGACTTACCTGTTCTCAGCAATACAATGATCCAAGATAATCCCAAAGAACTAATGATGAAGTGTACTCTTCACCTCCAGAGAAAGGACTGATATTGATTGTATACAGACTGAAGGATGCTATTTTCATTTTCTTTCTTTTACTCAAGTTTTCTTATACAAAATGAATAATATAGAAATGTTTTAAATAATTGCATATATATAACCTATAACTGACTGCTTACCATCTCAGGGAGAGGGCACAGGAGGGAAGAAAGCAGGGCCAGAATTTGGAACTCAGAACTTTAAATAAAAATGTTAAAAATTCAAAAAATGTTGTATCTTTTAATAATGTGGTAAATCACTACTTAAGTATCTCCTAGGAAAGCTAATTGCTTTGAATATCTGAAAGGAAGTAAGACCTGAAGAAAAGCATAGGAAAGCCAGATTCTGGCTACCTCCATTCCCATTTTTTTATATTATATCACTAGAATATGTCTGCTATCATTGGATTTCAAGCTCATAGGCAAGCTAGATAGTTCTATTTCAACACTATAACGTTGGGAAAGATGCTTTTGTCGGTTTGGTTCATTTGGGTTTGTTTGTTTGTTTTTGCCTTTTTAATGTAATAGTATCATTGAAATCTCCTGAATGTTAAGCCCCAGCAATTTTGTTGTTGGTAGTTCTATCTAATAAGTGCAGAGTTTTAGAATAGACTCTAAGGTAAAGGAAAAATATCCTATAGACTTCACCTCGCTCTTACATTCTTGTGCCACCTCCCCCAGGTGATTTTTATATGGTAACTTGTACTATCATGAGCCTGAGAGAAACCACATTACTATAGCCTCATATCACTCCCTTATAGTTCTAGATTTGACAGAAGTTAAAAAGAATGTTCTAATTCCATATTACATGGTTGGCTAGAACCAGAACATTGTCTACAGGAGAAGGGCTAGTTCAGACAATAAAAACCATATTCTGAGGGCTTTCGATGGTTATTTGCTGACTATCTAGGAATAGTCATCCATAGTCATCATTTGCTTTCATCCTCTAGGGATTTATAAATGAATTGCTTAAGCCTATCTTGAAAGGGAAAAGTTTACCAGCAGCCACACTTTGACAGGTTGTAGCAGAAAGTAGCAGACATTCCCAAATGGATAAATATCTGAAGACCAAAAGATGTGAGCAGAGAACAGCTTTGCACATGCCATGGCTAGAGAGCAGCAGAGACAACCATAGATGTGATGTGAGACCAGAGATTTAAAGCCCAGAAGATATTTGACACCCAGAAGAGACACAACATTCAGCAAGGCACAGTTTGACAGCCATCAGAGAATGAAGGAGAGTAAAAATACTGGATGCTCTCTAGCACCAAAAGTGTGAGTTTCACTGGACATTCTCAATCCTTGTATACATCTTATATGTGTATTCTCTGTACACCCCCTGGTCAGATATGTGGGGGTTTGGGTTTTTATTTTTTCTTGTTGATGTTGTTTTGTTTTTTTTTGTTTGTTTGTTTTTTACTGTGTGCATTTGCCCCTCTAGTGGTTTATTCACCTATGGGAAAGCATGTTCCTATGAGTGTATGGGGGGAGGAGGCATTTCTTATTTAATTTGTTATGCCATGTGACTAAATGTCTTACTTTGAACTAAGCCATTCTCTGCAGCTACGCTTAGTAAAAGTAAACATATTGGTGGGACTTTTTTAGTTTTAGCTTTGAATAGACTTTCACACATAATATGCTTTGAACTTAGGGCAGCTTTCTGAGGACCCATGAGTGTGGAACTCTCCAGTGCTACACTTACTCATTTATACATTGGAATATTCCCCAGAGAATATAGTTTCTAAAGCTAGTTTTCTCGCTCACCCTATTTACAAACAGGGTGCTGGATTCATCTCTGAAAGGCTCTGGAGCATGGATTGTCATAATAATTCCAGGTTCAGAGAGCCTCAGCAGAAGGCTAGCTAGAAAATGGTGATGATTTCTGACCTCAGTAAGTAAAAGAAATCCTCTAGGTCATTGAGATGGTCTATCCCTCCACCAATGCAAATGGTGACCTCGCTGCAGATTTCTGTCCCAGGTGACTCTTGGTACCCTTCTGCCCAGATGAAATTCCATTTATTTGTGAAGGGGTTCTTGAAAGTATATTTTGTTCTTGCTATTAAGTCATTTCAGTCATGTCTGACTCTCCGTGACCCCATTTGGTGTTTTCTTGGCAAAGATACTAGAGTGGGCTATCATTTCCTTTTCCAACCCATTTTACAGATAAATAACTGAAGCAAAAAAAAGCTAACTGAGTTGCCCAAGGTCACAAAGCTAGTAAGTGACTGAGGGAAGATTTGAACTCAGGAAAATGAGTCCTCCTGAGCCCAGTCCTGGTGCTTTTTCCATTGTGGCACCTAGCTGTCAAATCATACCTTCTCTACTATTAGTCAGGTGGTGGAACAAACTTATGTTTGAGCCAAATTAACTTTATTACTCAGTTACTTTTAATAAAAGTAAAGAGGTAAGATCTATCTATTCAAGATATAATTTGACATTTAAAAATCCTTAATGATCTGGCCTCAACCTTTCTTTCCAGGCTGACTGCACATGGTTCTCTCTTACTCTGCATTCCTGTCAAACAGGCCTACTCGACTTCCAATCACCAGTGGATAGAATTCTGGACATAAGTCAAGAAGATGTGAATTCAAATCCACTTTACATACTTACTAACTGTCTGACTCTGGGCAAATCACTTAACCTCTGTCTGCTTTAGTTTTCTCATCTATAAATAATAATAGCACCTACTTCTCCAGGATTGTTGTGAGGACAAAAGGAGAAATCCCTAAATGACTTTACTATCCTTAAAGTATTATTTCAAATGCTAGCTAATACCACTTTCAACAACTCACATTTGCATCATGTATATGGTTTGCAAAGTTCTCTGCTTACATCATTTGATTTTTGGAACAACCGGTAAGTACAATTATCAGATTTCATCTTACAGATAAGGAAACTGAGGTTGTCTTTGCACCAGTTGCTAGCTCCCATGCTGGGAATGGTCTCCCTTCTCAGCTTTACCTGTTGGAATGTCAAGAAACCACCAAGGCTCAGCTGAAGTGCCAACTCCTCCTACAAAAAGGTCTTTTCTGATCCTTTCAGTTGGTCATGTTCTCTCCCTCCATTAAAATTACTTGGTATGAGTTGTATATACACTGGACTTTCAGGGCACACGATGGCAAAGTAAACTGTAAATCACTATAACTCTCCCATATTCACCTACAGACAACCATAAAAGAGCACTGTAAAACACATCCTGGAACAGCAGAACCAGCAAAAAGATGGGGTGAAACAATCTTTTACCCTAAAAACTTGTAATGTCAGCAAGAAAGGTCTGTCTCACTCAGGTAAAAGGGGAGCATAGTTTAGGACAGGAAGCATCCTATCAAGCCAGCAGCAAGTTACCCCTCAGCAAATCAGTGGGAGGACCTGAGGCCCAGTAGAGTGGAGTTGGCAAATGCAAACACTAGGACCCACCTCAGAATAGCCCTCAGCAAACAGGCAGACTCTAGAGGCCAGATCTCCATGTGTTTCAGTGTAACCCTGGGCAAATGCAGTAACACCTCACTGACCTTAGCACAAACCAGACACCAGCATTAGGACCCTAGCTGAACACCAGAGAAGTTGCCAGATTCCTGTGGGCTCCACTCTCCACCACACCCCCTCAGCACAGTACCAGACATGAGGGTACCCTATGGGCCTTAGGGCAACATCAGTGTAGCCCCAGGTAAACATCCAAGGCCTGCAGCCCCTGATACAAGGAGCCTGATACAGTGCCCCTTCTACCCTGGGAGCAGAATTCAAATTTAAAAGAAAAGGGCAAAATGATGTGCAAATAACAACAAAAGAATCCCAAAATAATAACTCCAAGGAACATTATAGTCAAATTATAGAACTATCAGGTCAAAGAAAAAATTATTGCAAGTGACCAGAAAGAAACAATTCAAATAGTGGGGAGTCACAATCAGGATTAAACAGGACTTAGCTGCAACTTGAAAGCATCAGATGTCATGGAACATAAGATTCTGGAAGGCACAGGAGCTAAAACTCCAACCAAGAATCACTTACCCAACAAAATTAAGAATAATACTTCAAGGGGAAAATGGTAATTCAATAAAATAGAAGGATTTCAAGCTTTCATAAGGAGACCAGAATTGAACAAAAAAAAATGATCTCCAATATTAAGACCCAAGAAAAACCTAAAAGGGTAATAATAATAATAATAATAATAATAATAATAATGGATTCAATGGAGCTGAACTTTTTCCACACCTACATGGGAAGATGATACTTGTAATTCTTAAAAATTGTAGCACTAATAGTACATTTAGGATGAATATACAAAGAAAGAGTATAAAGTGAATTGGAGAGAATGACAAAAGATGATTAAAGGATGATAAAGAGATGTACACTGGGTGCAGAACAAAGGGTGAGGCAGAATGGGGTGAGAAGAGGCGCAAGAAACCTATTACATTGGAGGGAAAGATGGAGGGTGGCCCCTCTTTTGTGTCTTAAAAACATTATTGACATATTTTGTTTCTATATTCGAAGTATTTCTGCAATTACTCTCTATCTCTACAGTCCAGCCTCTACCCTTTAAGCTTTCCCTTAAAGCAAAGCAAAAACAGTAAAGCAAAACCAACCAACCTAGTGCCCGTATCTTATACTATATGCAGTATTCCACACACTTCCCATCTCTCCAAAAAGAAAAGCAGTATTTCCTCATCTCTTCTCCAGTCAACTCAAGGAGTTAGGAGGAATTAAGTGCCTGCTATATGCCAGACTAAGCAATGGAGATAAAAAAAGAAAATCTCTACCCTCAAAGAGCCAGGATAAGTCATGACAGTTCAGTAGTGCACAGTCTTATTGTATTATTTTTTATTCCAGTACTGTAATCCTTGTTTATATGTATAAACATAGGAAGAGAGAGAAGAGAAGAGAAAAGAAGAAGAGAAGAGAAGAAAAAAGAAGAGGAGAGACATAAAAAATATTGATATAAAAATATAGATAGAGAGATATAAAAAAGCTATAGCTAGATATAAAGATATCCTGCTTTTGCTGCCTTTATTCAGCATCAGTTAACAGAAATCTTTCCAAGTGTTTCTAAATATTTATTCATATTTCATTACATTCATAATACACAGATTTTTCTATATTAGCCCAACCAGCCTCCATCTTCTAAGGGATGGTTCATTTAGTTATGTCTTCTGGACTCCACCATTCCACCTTTCAAAGTTACCATTCATCCACCTGATGGTGAAACATATTTTGTGAGGACTGCTCTATTTTAAGTCAATTTGATCCAATATCATAAATTACAGCTTGTTTTGAAGAAGAAAAAAGTATGACTAAATTTTTTAACTGAATTTAAGAGGATAAAAATTTATTCTACTTTGAACTGTGAATAGACATGAACAGCTTAATTGACATCCATTTTGCAGACATTGGTTTTCTAGGTGAAAGGGTAAACTTTTTAACACCAAGTTATACAAGAGTCCCTTCACTAATCAATCTATCAAATACATACTTTTACAATGTGCAGAAGTTCTTTGAAGTAGATAAAATGTTAACAGTAGTTTCTTAAAACCACTGAAAGTATCAAACTAGTCTATGGCTAAGTTGACAGAGGATGATATGAATATTAGAAAGTTCATTCAGTGTGTTCTTTTTGAAGTCCTTTCAAGGTTAGGGTAATTATACAAGGGTTGACTACAGATGGACTTATCTGGCATTGGGTTGGAACGACAGTGAACAAAGGAGCTTAAAAATCCCTCTGTTGTCTATTCAGGGGTTTAACATTTGATGTTGGTCCTCAGCGGTCTCATGCTTTCTCTTTCTATCCTTCCAATTCTTTTCCAGAATCTCTAAATGCCAAATTTCTAGAACCTTTCAGATGGCTATTGGCATGGCTGGATATAATTCATTTTTTGTTGGCAGTTACATGCAATTTTATTGGGCTAAGTTTCAAAGCCTTTTAGAAATACATATTAGCCAGGACCTTGGGATGAAGACTAAAGAAAATGATTCTTCTACTCCAGTCTTGACAGAGTCCAAAATGGCATGGTATCAAACAGTCAATCACACAGCTAGGTGGCACAGTGGGTAGAGAACCAGTTCAAATTTGGCCTCAGACCCTTACTAGGAATGTGACCCTGGTAAAGTCACTTAACATACGTTTGTTTCAGTTTCCTCACTTGTAAAATTGGAGTAATAATAGCATCTAAATCACAAGTTTGATCAAACGAGATAATAATTGTAAAGTGTTTAGAACAGTTCTTGGTTCATAGTAACTACTGTTTAAATGTTAACAACTATTAATCAACATGCATTTATTAAGTGTCTATTATGTGCCAGCAAAGCATCTACAATACTAGGTAATTCCAGTTCTTATCTTTCTGGCAGTTTTTCTTTTCTTTTTTTTTTAATTCATTCACTCATATTTCTCCTCCTGGAACCTTACTAGGGTATCCAGGTGGTACAGTGGATGGAGTGCTGGGTCTGAAGTCAGTAATACTTATTAATATTTATCAGTTCAGTAGCTGTGTGACCCTGGAGAAGTAACTTACCCCTGTTTGCTTCAGTCGCCTCATATGTAAAATGAGCTAGAGAAGGAAATGGCAAACCATTCCAGTATCTTTGCAAGAAAACCCCAAATGAGGTCATGGAGAGTTGGGCATGAATGAATGATAATAAAATTGTTTCAGGAACTGTACAAGATACCATGAAGACAAAAACAAAAATGAATCAGTCCCTGCCCTTTATATTCTTATATTCTTTTCTATCATAATAGCACTCGTATTGGAGAAAAAGCTAAAAGCCTTTTGGTAGGCATACAAGCTGTTGACTAGATAAGTTTTGATTGGAAAACCACAGCATTCTCCTCAATTGTGGCCACTCCAGAAAAAATGAAACAAAAAACACATATATATTCAAAACACATATATTCAGTAAGTTGGCCTTCATTTGCTAACCTTGTTTCACCACTATTTGGATGTGATACCTCCTGAGTTCTCTCACAAGAGCTGTTCATCTTTCAGGTCTACTAGATTTTGTCTTGTCTATAAATGGGCTCACATTCTATGTACCAATGGTGAGTGGAATCTTTGCAAACGTTTTTGTACATTTGCGTGTGTGTGTGTGTGTATTTGACCACAGAGCAGGGTTCCCTGCCTGCTGCAGTAATCAAGCCAGGGTTGGGTAAGTAGACAATTTTTAGCCCCCTTCCTCACACCAGGAGGTGAGCAGTGCAATGCTTAAAAGGCTGCTCGGACACCCAGGAGACTGCTGAATCCCACTGCTGCTTCCAGTGAGAAGACAGCCCTATGACCTGGACCATCCACATACAGGGTTGTCACTACAACTCCCAGTGTATCTGGACCTGCTGCTTCATCACTTGCCTTTTGCCACAGGACTTTGAGATGAGTCGAAATGGTAAAACGCTTTGGGTGATGTCTTTTGATTCCTGCATAAATTGGATTTAAGTTAGGCAGATTTGCATGAAGTCATCAACCTCACTCTCTCTTCAAGAGTCATCACAGTCCAGTGACAGGACAGAGCCAAAATGACTGGTGATGTTTCAAGATGCAATGGATGACCTTGGCATCTTCAATGCCTAAGCAAACCCTAAGTGCTATATAGTTCCTGCTACAGCTGCTTTCAAGTCCATTGCAATACACTATTTTCATCCACCTATTCCACCACAGGAAGTCTTCAGATGTGTGGAGTGAACACCTCTCCAACTCACCAATGGGTTTGACATTGGTTACTCTCAACTTGGTCTCTCTGTCTAACAGTTTACTGCTTGTGGCCAATGCACATGCTACAGTTTCTTGAAGCCACAAGCGAAAGTTTGTGGATCAAGTGGACACGAAAGGTGGAAAGCAGTCTTGAAAAGCTCTGCACTCATCACGCCAGAGGTCCTAGTCTTTCCTGACAAAATCTTCCTGAACGAACCTTATCTATAAAATGGAGAAGACAATACTTGTATTACATTCACCTCGGAGGGTTGCTGTGAGGATGACATTAGATAACCCACATGCAGAATCTGTATGGAGAGTGGATCTGATAGACTCCTGTACGAGACAGCATCTACTTAAATTGAACAGAGTTCACTTGTTGGAACTTAGATTTCTCTATGTATTTTTTGGAAAATGCTGGAAGAGGAGTAGTGTTCCCATGCAACCTCATAATCTCATCTGCTTTGATAGCTCACGTTTGCATTGTGTTTTAAAGACCTGCAAAGCTTTTACATATCTCTTTTGTTCTTCACAGAAACCCTGTCTGATAGGTGCTACTATCCCCATTTTATAGATGAGAAGCCTGAGACTGAGAAATTTAGCTGAATTCCCCAGCATTACCAAAATAGTAGGTAGTTCTGTGACAAAATTTGAACTCAGGTCTTCCTGAATAGTGTTAAAACAGACACATACACACACAGAGAGTTTATGAGTGAAATCTGTGTCACCTTAAAAACAGTGAAACTCTCTTCCTAAAGATCACAGACTATTGATAGAATGATTTGAGTTACAAACAATATTCACCTGAATAGGTTCATATCTATACAGACTTATCTCAATAGATAGAACACTGAGCACAGAGCCTGGTACATATTAGACTCCTAATAAATGTTTATTAATTAATGGATTGATTATAGATTAAAGGAGAAGCAAATTGTGCACTTTGGGAAAGTATGTTATTTCTATGGGGGTAGTGCCAATTCAGGAAAATGGAAGGCAGTATGTAATAGTAGAAAGGACAGTGGTTCTGCGATAAGATGGTCTGGGTTCAAATCCTGTTTCTCTTATTTCTGTGGTGTGGTAGAAAGCTCATGGAACGTGAAAGCTGAGGACCTGGGTCCCAGTCCTGGTAAGGGCATGTACTATGTAAGTGACCTTGATCAATCACTTAAGCCTTAGTTCCTGCACCTGTAAAAGGCAGGGATCAGACCACATCACCTCTAACAGCCCTTTCAAATCTACATCTATGATCCTCCCTAAGTGCACATTGATTTGTTTCTGTCAGTGAAACTGAAAGGCATGAATTAGTGTCTAAAATCTGTTATTAGGAAAAATAGATAAGGGATGAAATGGTTGGTAAGTGGCCACTTTTTTTAGAAATCCTTTGTTTGCACCAGGACTTTGGAAAGAATCTTTGGACTGACAATCAAAGACAGGTAGGTCAGCATTGAGCAACCCACTCTAACTTAGAAATCGTGAATATGAACCCTTTGTAATTGAGTTGAGGGAGGCAGTTAGGGGGAGGAAAGTCTGCAAACACTACTTACCATAAATATTTTCCAACATAGCTACAAACTGGAATGGAAAAAAAATTTAAGATCTCATTTCCATAAAAATAAAGGGTCAGGGAAAAACACAAGCATAAACAACAAACAAAAAAACAAAGGTAGTGATTCACACAGATATTCTTAAGGATTTGTCAATGGCAAATTAAATTTTAAAAGAATTAATTTCTTTGATTATCTTCAATATTTTATCTGCTTGAATGATCTGTGCCTCACAGATACAGAAAAGTTGGCTACTAATTGTGCTGGGAACTCTTTTGGACCATAATGCTTTCTCTTTTTTTTTTTTAATTTGACTTCAGTTATCTTAGGTTTTGAGCAACTAGGTGGTTCAGTGGATATAGCACTGGGTTTCAAGTCAGGAAGACCTGAGTTCAAATCTGGCCTTAGACATTTAGTAGTGTGACCCTGGGCAAATCACTTAACTTCTGGTTGCCTTAATCTACTGGAGAAGGAAATGGCATGCCACTACAATATCTTGGCCAAGAAAACCCTATGGACAGCAGTGGCATGCTATGGTCCACAGGGTCACAAAGACTCAGCCATGACTGAACAACAAATCTTAGGGTTGGCTCCCTAAACTTATGCTGTAGACAAACATGGACTAAGAGGCAAGATTCTTGGGTTAAGAATCAGAAAAAATAACTATGTCCTAGTCCTGATTCAGTAGTTGTCTGATCTTAGGTAATCTATTAAACCTATCAATTTTCCCATCTATAAAATTAAGAGGTTAGAGGGGTGAGTAAGTGGCGCAGTAAGTAGAGTACTGGGCCTGGAGTCAGGAGTTCAAATCCGGCCTCAGACACTTAACACACACAAACAAAAAAACCAGCTGTGTGACCTTGGGCAAGTTACTTAAAACCCAATTGCCCTCCAAAATAAAGCAAAAAAAAAATAAGAGGTTAGAGAAGATGTTGGCTAAGGTCCCTTCCAACTGTAACTTTCTCTGGTTCTAGATTCAGGGTAATAATAAAAATTACTGGGATATATATAATTATCACAATTGCTTCAAGGTTTTCTAAGCACTTTAAATTACCCCATTATAATTATTATCTCATTTATTATCTCATCTGAGTAGTTAAGTGCTATCATTAATTCCATTTTCAGATGAGTAAACTGAGTCAGACAGAGCTTAAATGTCTTACCAAGGGTCATATAGTTGACAAGTGTCTGAGACCAGAGTTGAACTCAAATCTTCCTGATTTCTAGTGAAGAGTTTTCTCCATTGTGCTACCTAAAACTGCCT
This sequence comes from Petaurus breviceps papuanus, assembly GCF_028583685.1. Classification (NCBI taxonomy): domain Eukaryota; kingdom Metazoa; phylum Chordata; class Mammalia; order Diprotodontia; family Petauridae; genus Petaurus; species Petaurus breviceps. The sequence goes on from NW_027185759.1 coordinate 27,546,918, forward strand.
GTAATTATACCTTGCTAATTAATTACAGTTCTCAATGAAATAATATAGGAAAATTGTTAAGGAGTTGCTAAAGCCATTTAGGTTTTATTTAGCCTTCATAGTTCATAAAGTTAAATGATAATAAAAAGAGGCAAATGAATTTTGATGTTTTCTTGTGGATATTCCAATGTTTCATGGGTATCTATGCTGATAATATTCTTACTGTATGGGATTCCAGGATGATAGAATCCTAGATTTAAAGATGATTTGTTTGTCCGTGGTGGCATTTTTCATGTCTCTTCTCGTGCTCAATTTATCATTGGTAATATACTCCCTTACCCCCTCTTTTCCTTCTTCCCTAAGCATCTCTCCACTGTCCTTTGGGTCACTGGTAATTCAGATATTTTCTGAGATAATGAGCCACATCCATATGGCATCATTATAAACATATTGGTACTTTAAAAAATTATAGTGAGCAGCTTGGGATCATGGAAAAGCATTGCATAATTGACCACATGCGATTCAACCTGTTTCTCCTCCTAGCCCATTCTCAGGTAATCTTTTATCCATGTGGTATACTTAAACAAATGAGCTATACTGAAGAACTAACAGGATGAAGTGCCTATCTACACTCCATAGCACAGTCTATATAATGGTAATTAGTCATCCACTTGGTCTTTCTAGTGTGGATTGCTAGAATAATGACGATGGATTCTATTAAGGATGCTTAGTGGATACTCATGTCTCATTACAATCAGCATGTCATTCAAAAATAGGAACATTTGGAACACAGATTTAATTTCTCTCCTATTTGTACTTTGTACACAAGGTCCTCTAAGAGGCTGTCAAATACCTAAGACTGTGTAGCAGCAAGCACCCCAAGCATCCTCAGGGTTTGCTGCCACCACAGGTTCTTTGATATGCTTTGATAAAGGAAAGTAACTCAAAATGGGTTAACAAGCTTACTTTAATCAGTCAGACATATATCGTTTACCTTGTTCAGGGGAAAAGGTCAGCACCCCGAACTTCAAAGTACACAGACAGAATTATCAAGACAGAAACAGATCTAGTGGACAGATTTCAAACTGTCCAACCGTTACATCCATACCCAGTCAACATCTGGGTTTCCACATCTGGGTTTTTTCAAAGCCGGGGGGCTCAGGACAACGGCTTCCCAGAATCCATATCAAATCACAGAACACTTCTCAAAGTGAGCCCCAAAACAAAGCCTCACATCAGGGCTTATATAGCCTTCTCCTGGCTCAGAGAATGTAACAACCTTATTGACCCACTGGCCGATCAAAAAGTATCTACTGAAAAACAAGCCTCCCACCCCAAGCTTCAGGTGCACTTTAGCCTAGGGGCAGGGAAGATCTTCCAAATTTGCATTCCCATTACAGACTAGAAAACTGACTTTTTTAAAAGCAGAATTTAAAAAAAAAATAGATTCAACTTTACTTGATAAATATTTTACATGTGAATGTATTCATTTATTCTTGGTCTAAACCAATCATGTTTATCAGTGGACATTTCTAATAAGAAAATTCCCTAGACTAATGTATACAACTCTTCTGAAATATTTAGAGATTTAGATGGGATACCAAGTGATGAAGTTACTTGTTCATATGTGTCAAAGGCAAGACAATCCCAGGTCTTAATGATCCTGAGGTCAGATCTCTACCTACATCATAATGTTGCTTCTCATGAATATGTTTTTTTTTAAATAGAGAAAAATAAACCATGAAAGAAACTTTGCCTGCTTGTGACAATGCTTTTCAAGAATTATCTTTGCCAGAGTCATGGGATAGGAGCTAAAACAATTCTAGTTTTTCTATGAAATTGAAGATGACTTTCAAGAACAATGTGTGTTTCCAGGAAAACATATACTTTGACTCTCCATAAGTAAAAATTGCCTAAATCTTAAAATACAAGCATGTGCACCATTCTCTATGTTTTTTATTAGGTTAGTTCCTAATAGAATAATTTGAGGTGGCAGGGGTGGGTAACTTTATTTGTTTGCTGAAAAGGAAAGCTGAATGCAAAAAGACTAGTATATTTTTAGGACTCTAATGGAACTAATATGACACAAAGTTTGCCCCAGGAAAGTGAATGGATGGGAAATGTGCTTAGAGGCTTTGGACACAGACACGAGAACATCCTAGTCCTACAACCATATTTATATAGATACATGGAATATAAGAACTAGAAAGAAGGTTACATATCACTGGGTCCAAAACATTAGTTTTACTGATTGGAAAACTGAGGCCTAGAGGTAAAGTAAATTATCTAGAATCACACAGTGGCTAGGGAATGGCAGGTCTAGACCTCAAAGTCAAATCTCTTCTGAACTACAACTCTTTTTATGATCATCAGAGATAATATTGAAAAAGGAATAAAGTTATCAAAGGACAACTGCCAAAAAAAAGCAGTTTGTGGAAGGAGGAAGGTGGAACTAGAAACTTCACACATTTCTCTCAGTTAATATTATGGGTTGAATAGATAGGGCAATATTTCCCAGAGATGATGTAACACAATTGGCACTTAAAATGCTTTAATAGTGCCTTGAGCAGTAAATAATTAACCAATTATGTTACAAATATAGCTTTCCCCCTGTAAAAAGAAACCTGTATACGATTGAACATTCTAAGTTTGTTTCTGATGCAATTCTACGCCACCATTAGCATGCACACAATGATTTTGATATTTTGCAAAGGTATTACCTCAAATTCTGCCCACTTCTAAGCACAATGTATTCTTGCAGTACCCCCTGACCTCAACCAGGAATCAAATTGTTTTCAAACTACTGCAAGTATTTGAGATTGCAGTGTAAAATAATTCTCAACTGATGGTCAGACAATGCACATGTATAGTGTATAACTTCTATTGTTTTAGTTACAGTGAATGAGAATGGTTTCTTCATTCCATTGCCAGAGCTAAGGTCAGGCTGTTGGAAAATAATGATCATTGGACAGTACTTTACATTCTGAAGCCATAATGAACTACAAAAAATATTCTTCAGAAATAACCCCTATACTTCCACTCACTACAGTATTAAGGCCATTTACCAATTTAAACTTATCATCTATTTATGTTACTTTCTTCTCTATAAAGGATTTACAAATGAACGGGTTGGTAAAATTACTCACATTATTCAATAAAGTCTATGAGTGTAACCCCAGTTTGCCAGTGGCATAAGTGGAAAAAGTTACATCGGCAAGTTACAAAGGGTTAGTGTGTGTTTGTGTGTGTTTGTATGTGTCTGTGTGTGTTTGTATGCATGTTATATCAGAAGGTTACAAAGGTTAGTTTATATATAAACTTTGTTTAAAAATAAAGAAGCAGTGTATAGAATGTAGTTTTAATTACACTATCATTTAATATAGCATTTTTCAGTAAGTAGAAAAGTATTTCATGTCATAATGATATATTTATTTTCATTGAATGAAAGGTGGTAATTTAAAAAAATAATTTCCAATTTCTTAGCAAGAGAATTTGTAAATTTTCCTATAATTTTCCACCACATATTTCTGTGATTGAGCATTTCTTGATTTAAATCAAAATGCAGAAATAAATTCTATGAGGAACCAGAGTTAAAACTGTTTGGGTTAGACAAGCATTACAAATCCTTGTTCAAATAAAAAGTCTAACATCAAAATTAAGTTTATATATGATTATTATATTAGGTTAAATATCTCCTAAACTGTAACATATTTAAATAGATATTTGTATGCAACAAATTTTTAAAGTAAGTTTAATATGAAATTTTACAACTAATAGTAAGCATGTGAGTTCTTTCTGGATTGCTTAATTTCTTGTAGAATGTCCCATGTAAAATATTTACCATTATTTATCATTTGCTATTTATAGTTTGCCTAATTAAATACAAATAATCTTCATATTTTAATTATAATGACATCTTTTAAATTTTAATTTGAAGCCTTCTTAGACAAACTTATTATTATAGCTAGTGTAAGCACCTAAAGAATAAATATAAAAGAATATTATGTTTGTGAAATCACTCTGGAGGTTCACAATATGTTTTTGTGTTGGCATTCATTTTGGTGGTTATATACAGAAAAATGTTGGAAACAACTGATAGAAGGAATATGAAAAATAAGATCTATTTTTAGCAGAAGTTGAAAAAAAAAAAAAAGAAATTTGCTCTCCCTTCCCAATCACCACCACTTTTTCCTGGGGAAAATCCAGAAGAGTAATAGCTTGGATGAGGTAATTGAGTTTTTTCCATGGGCACCATTTTATAGGATGCCAGCAGTACCTTTACTTCTTGAGCAGTGTAAAAATCATTTCACAATTAGCAAGATTAGATAATTAAAAATAGGAAAGTACAGGGAGCAGATTTCTCCCTTCCACAAGTACCTTTGTACTTTGGTTCTGCCCTAGTGTCCCACCCAGAGTAAAATCCTGAAATAGCAGAAATATCCACAGGCTTAGGAGTCACTGAGAAAGGGTGCCACTGAGGCAGTAAGGAGCTGGGTAAGAGAAAGCTCAGAGCCCACAGAAGAGACAGCAGCTTCTCCTAGAGCTATCAGCCCCCAGCCTGGAAGTTTAAAAATCACCTGCTTGACTTTCCAGGGTCCAGCATGGCAAAGTAAACTCTGGCTGTTCCAATTCCCCCTCCTTGACCAAGAAAAACCAGAGACAAATGTCCCACCAAGAGTAAAATCCTGAAATAGCAGAAATATCCTCAGGCTTAGAAGTCACTGAGAAAGGGTGTAACTGAGGCAGTAAGGAGTCTGTAGAGAAGAGCAGGAGGGGTCCCAACAAGCCCCACCTCACCTGACCAGAAAAAGCCTACCTGAGCTGTAGCCCGGGGCATGGAGGCAAAAATCTGAAGCAGAGCACCCCTCCCCCACATATTACTCTGTAAGCCTCAGAGTAACACAGGGGAAACACTGAGAATCCTGGACTTGGCCTCAATCTAGACACCCAGAGGCTACAGCACACAAAGCCAAAAACGAGGCACCTATCTCCCAGCCTGAGAAGCTTGGGTCAGAGCCCTCTGTACTCCAGGAGCAGAAATACACTTTAAAGGACAGGAAGTAGGCAATTACAATGGGCCAGAAGCAACTTGCAAAGGCAAGACCAAATTCAATAGAATTCTATTATCCTGAAGGAAAAGAATCACTTTCAGGAAACACCAGCGACTGTATGTCCACACCGGAAACCATAGACAGAAATATGAACCAGTCTCAAGCCCAAAAAGCATTCTTGGAGGAGCTCAAGAAAGATTTTAAAAGCCAAATTAGGGAGGTAGAAGATAAATTTAAATCTACAGCAACCAAATTGGAAAAAGTCTCACTGAAGAAAACAAATCCTTAAAAAGTAAAATTAGTGAGCTGATTGGAGATAATGCCTCCCTAAAAAAGGACCTTCAAAAACTAACCAAAGAGAATAATTCACTAAGAATTAGAAACAGTCAAATAGAAGCTCAGGACTCTCTGAGTAAAAGATATTATGCTTCAGCTAAAGTAAAAAAAAATCAGGGGTAGCAATCATTATTTCAGATAAAGCAAAAGCAAAAATAGACCTAATTAAAAGAAATAAGGAAAGAAACTATATCCTGCTAAAAGGCATCATCAAGAATTAAGTAATATCATCACTTACCATACATACACCAAGTGGTATAGCATTCAAATTCCTAGAGGAGAAGTAAAGGGAATTCAAGAAAGAAATAGAAAAACTATACTAGTGGGGGACCTTAATCTCCCCCTCTCTGAACTTGATAAATCTAACCCCAAAAATAAACAAGAAAGATGATAAAGAGGCAAATAGAATTTTAGAGAGGCTAGATAGGATACCGTGTTTCCCCAATAATAAGACACTGTCTTATTATTTTTTTTTGGACAGAAAAACACCAGAGGGCTTATTTTCAGGGGAGGGCTTATTGTAATGAACATTGACAGCAATTTTAATGAACAGGTAAATGTGAAAAAAAATGTACCTTTATTCAATAAGCAAATCACTGGGGAAGAACAGGATGACACGCTTACTGCTGCATCTCTGATTGGATGCAGCTCGGAGCACGGCGTGCATTTCATGGGGGGGGGAAGACAGTGCATACAGAGGCTACCGTAATGTAGCGTGTAGTTCAGGGGATCACCTTCAGTACAGTAGCAATCTCAACAGGGCTTATTTTCGGGGGAGGGCTTATTTTAGAGGAATCTTACACAGTAAGGGGAGGGCTTATTTTTGGGATAGGTCTTATTATCGGGGAAACACGGTAGATCTCTGGAGAAAACTGAATGGGGATAAAAAGGAATATACTTTCTTCTCAGCAGTTCATGGCACATACTCAAAAATTGACCATGTACTAGGGCATAAAAATCTCACAATTCAGTGCAGAAAGGCAAAAATATTAAATTCATCCTTCTCAAATCATGATGCAAAAAAAAAAAATCATATGCAATAAGGGCCATAGAAAGATGGACTAAAAACTAAATGGAAATTAAACAATTTATCCTAAAGAATGAGCTGGTAAAACAAGAAATTATAGAAACAATAAGTAACTTCATTCAAGAGAATGACAATAATGAGAAAACATGTCAAAATTCATGGGATGCAGCAAAGGCAGTTCTTAGGGGAAGTTTTATATCCCTGAGTGCATACATGAATAAATTAGAGAAAAGGGAGGTCAATGAATTAATTGGGCATGCAATTGAGAAAGCTAGAAAAAGAACAAATTGAAAATCCACAATTAAATATTAAATTAGAAATAATGAAAACAAAAGGAGAGATTAATAAAATTGCAATTAAGAAAACTATTGAATTAACAAATAAAACTAAGAGCTGGTTTTATGAAAAAAACAATAAAATTGATATACCCTTAGGCAATATGATAAAAAAAGAAAGAAGAAAACCAAATTATGAGTATCAAAAATGAAAACAGTGAATCTACCCACAATAAAGATGAAATTAAAACAATAATTAGGAATTATTTTGCCCAATTGTATGCATATAAATTTGACAATCTTAGTGAAATGGATGAATATTTACAAAAATATAAGTTGCCCAGATTAACTGAAGAGGAAGTAAATTACTTAAATAACCCCATCTCAGAAAAAGACATCAAACAAGCCATCAGTGAACTCCCTAGGAAAAAATCTCCAGGGCCAGATGGATTTACTTGTGAATTCTATCAAACATTTAAAGAACAATTGATTCCAATACTCTAAAATATCTTTGGGAAAAATAGTGAAAAAGAAGTCCTACCAAATTCTTTTTATTACACAAACATGGTACTGCTACCTAAATCAAGAAGAGATAAAACAGAGAAAGAAAATTATAGACCAATTTCCCTCATAAATATAGATGCAAAAATTTTAAATAAAATATTATCAAAAACACAACTGCAACTTATCACACGAATAATACACTTTGATCAGGTAGGATTTATTCCAGGAATGCAAGGATGGTTTAATATTAGGAAAATATTCAGTATAATTGATCATATCAACAATAAAACTAGCAGAAACCACATGATCATCTCAATAGATGCAGAAAAGGCTTTTGACAAAATACAACATCCATTCCTATTAAAAAGACTAGAAAGTATAGGAATAAATGGAGCCTTCCTTAAAATAATAGGTAGCATCTATTTAAAGCCATCAGCAAATATTACATGTAATGGGGATAAACAAGAAGCATTTCCAATAAGATCAAGGGTGAAACAAGGGTGTCACTATCACCCCTCTTATTCAATCTGGTACTAGAAATGTTAGCAGTAGCAATTAGAGAAAAAAAGAAATCAAAGGAATCAAATTAGGCAAAGAAGAGACCAAGCTATCACTCTTTGCAGATGATATGATTATATACTTAAAGAATCCTAGAGAATCAAGTAAAAAACTATGTGAGACAATAAATTTGGCAAAGTTGCAGGATATAAAATAAACCCACATAAATCCGCAGCATTCCTGAATATTTCTTTTTTTTAGGGAAATTTGGTTTAAGTGACTTGCCCAAAGTCACATGGCTAGTACGTGTGTCAAGCGTCTCAGGCCGGATTTGAACTCAGATCCTCCTGACTCCAGGGCCAGTGCTCTATTCACTGTGCCACCTACCTGCCCCTGTTCCTGAATGTTTCTAAAGAAATTCAACAGCAATAGATAGAAAGAAAAATCCCATTTAAAGTTATTGTAGACATTATAAAATATTTGGGAATCTATCTGCCAAAACAAACCCAGGACCTATATGATCACAACTACAAAACACTTTTCATACAAATAAATTCAGATCTAACTAATTGGAAAAACATCAATTGCTCATGGCTGGGTCAAGCTAATATAATAAAAATGAAATTTTACCTAAATTAAATTACATATTTAGTTCCATGCCAGTCAATTCACCAAAAAAACTACTTTATAGAGCTAGGAAAAAAAAGGAACAAAATTCATTTGGAAGAACAAATGGTCCAGAACATCAAGGTAGTTAATGAAAATAAATGCTAGGGAAGGTGTACTAGCTATACCAGATTTCAATCTGTATCATAAAGCAGCAGGCATCAAAACTACTTGGTACTGGCTGAAGAATAGACTAGTGGATCAATGTAATAGATAGGGCACACAAGACTCAGCAGTTGATGACTATAGTAATCTATTGTTTGATAAACCCAAAGACCCCAGTTTTGGGGATAAGAACTCACTATTTGACAAAAACTACTGGGAAAACTGGAATATAGCATGGCAAAAACTGCGCATAGACCATTATCTAACACCATATACCAAAATCAAGTTGAAATGGGTGCATGAACTAGGTATAAAGGCTGATACTGTAAGCAAACTGGGAAAGCAAGGAATAGTTTCTGTCCGAATTGTGGAAAGGGGAAGACTTTATGACAAAACAAGAATTAGAGAGCATTATAAAATGCAAAATGGATAATTTTGATTACATTAAATTGAAAAGCTTCTGTACAAACAAAGCCAATGTAATCAAGATTAAGAGGGAAGTGGGAAATTGGGAAAGATTTTTTACAACCCATGTCTCTGATAAAGGACTCATTTCTAAAATATACAGAGAATTGAGTCAAATCTATAAGAATACAAGTCATTCTCCAATTGATAAATGGTCAAAGGATATGAACAAGGCAGTTTTCAGAGGAAGAAATTAAAGATATCTACAAGCATATGAAAAAATGCTCTAAATCACTATTGGTTAGACAAATGCAAATCAAAACAACTCTGAGGTACTCAGACAATCTGACTCACCAGTCAGATTGGTTAAGATGACAAAACAAAAAAATGAGAAATGCTGGAGAGGATGTGGACAAATTGGAACATTAATGCATTGCTGATGGAGTTGTGAACAGATCCATCCATTCTGGGGAGCAATCTGGAATTATTCCCAAAGGGCTATAAATAATTTCATACCCTTTGACCCATCAACACCAGTTTTAGGGTTGTATCACAAAGGGATAGGGAGGAAGACTCATATGTTAAAAAAATATTTATTGCAACTCTTTTTGTGGTGACAAAGATTTGGAAATTAAGGTGGTGCCCATCAATTGGGGAATGGGTGAACAAGTTGTGGTATACGAATGTAATGGAATACTATTGTGCTATAAGAAAAGAAGAGCAGATGGAATGCATATTTACCTGGAGAAGCTTATATGAACTGATGCTGAGTGAGAAGAGTAGAACCAGGAGAAATTTGAACACAATTACAGACACAACGTATGTTTGACGACCAACTTTGATAGACTGGACTCTTCTCAGCAAATGCAGGGTTATAAGTCAGCCTCAAAAGACTCGTGATGGAGAAAGATGTCTACATTCAGAGGAAGAACTACAACGAACTGAGTTTGAATCCAGTTTGAAGCAAACTACCAGATCTTTTTCTTTTTCTTGTTTGGTTGTGTTTCTTCTTTCCCTTTGTTCATTCCATCTGATACAATCCTTCTTTATAACCTGACTAATGTTTAATGCGAAAGTATTTGCAGATCCTATACTTGATTTTATGCCACCATGGGGGGCAGGGGAAGGGAGGTAGAGAAAATTTGAAACTCAAGGAATTGTGTAACTGAATCTTGTAAACTAAAAGAAAACAAACAAATTAATAAAGACCAAAAAAATTAAAAGAAACAAAAAAAAAGTTAAACAGGAAGCTATAGTGAAATTAGTTATTTTTTAAATCTAGTTCACCAAGCCCAGGAGAAGAAAACCTACACTATAGAATGTAAGCACCTTAAGGGCAAGATTGTTTTCACTTTTTTTTTTCATTTTCTCAGTACTCTCTAATACTTAGTAAATACTGATTGACTGATTTTTGCTATTTTTTTCAGTCATTTCAGTCATGACAACTCTTTGTGACTTCAGTTGGGGATTTCTTGAGAAAGATACTGGAGTGGTTTGCCATTTCCTTCTCCAGAATAATTTTACAGATGATGAAACTGAGGCAAAAAGGGTTAAGTGACTTGTTCAGGGTCACACAATTAATAAATGTCTGAGGCTGGATTTGAACTCAGGTCTTCCTGACTTCAGGCCCTGTAGTAGCAAGCACCCCAAGCATCCTCAGGGTGGCTGCCCATACAGGTTCTTAGATCTGCTTTGTTAAAGGAAAGCAACTCAAAATGGGTTAACAAGCTTAAATTAATCAGTCAAACATATATCGTTTACCTCGTTCAGGGGAAAAAGGTCAGCACCCCGAACTTCAAAGTATACAGGCAGAATTATCAAGACAGAAACAGATCAAGTAGACAGCTTTCCAAACTGTCCAACCATCGATACCAAATCAACATCTGTGTTTCATGATCTGGGTTTTTCAAAGCCGGGGGGCTCTGGACAACAGCTTCCCAGAATCCATATCAAACCACAGAACACTTCTCAAAGTGAGCCCCAAAACAAAGCTACACATCAGTGCTTATATAGCCTTCTCCTGGCTCAGAGAATGTAACAACCTTATTGACTCACTGGCCAATCAAGAAGTATCTACTGAAAAACAAGCCTCCCACCCCAGGCTTCAGGTGCACTTTAGCCTAGGGGCAGGGAAGATCTTCCAAATTTACATTCCCATTACAGGCCCAGTGCTCTATTAACAGATATTAAAGCACAGGTACCTTCCTCTAACTACTGTCATTCCCTCTTCAGGGGGAGGTAGTCAGAGGAATCCATTACAATTCTAGCTCTATTAGAAACATCCCTAAGTATCTATTCCTCTTGTTTTTCCTGTGGTCTGGGTTCTTTCTGGGACCACTGGAGAAAAGCAGAAGATGAAAGAAGCAGAGCTTCGTGTGCATTCCCATCCCAAACCCGGGGAATCTTGGCAGTATCTTTCATATGACTTTTAATGGGAACAGAATTCCTATGGCTTACGGCAGTTTAGCAAAGTCTGGGGCCTAAGGTAACCCTCTGTCTGTCATCCTATCGGTCCACATAAGCCCCAGGTGTGAAGTCAAGGCATTAACTCTTTCACGACATGTGTGACATTCTCAGAATGCTCAAGAGCGGGCTTAAGACCAAATATCGATTCCTTGCTTTAAGGAATGACATGGGGTAGGCACTGACTTGTCAAATAAAAAAGGATTTTCAAAACCCAGAAAAATTTAACTAAATGAATAGAAATTGTTTATGAACATTCTAATAATATAGTAATAGCATTTTTTCAAACAAAGAAAGGGGGTTAATTACTTAAAATGCACAGTAAGTGACATGAGACTAAAATAAAATTTTCTTCAACTCTTTAATTGGTCTAATGTCCTATTGAGATATTCATGACTTACAGAGAGGATTCTAAAAAGAGTTTCTGGATGTCTAGAAAGTAACAATAAGAAGATTTTCGTAAAGGCAAATTTTTTGCAACATGTTTCTATGTCCTCCCTTAAGGCATCTTTATAACCTGAGAGATCTGAATTCAAGTTTTGCCTCTGACCCAAACTTGCTGTGTGACCCTGGGTAAGTCCTTCAACATCTCAGCGTCCCAGACAGTCTCTAAGATTACAGATTGCTGAACAGTTACAGATCTTCATTGACAGAGAGTTTCTTTCCTCAGCTAGACCTATAAGACCTATAAAATCACAATTCTGTTTTAACGCAAACTACAAATAAATATACCAAGACTCTGGGTAAGAGATACGCGACAGTTCTCTGAGTCGGCCAATTAGCACTTATTAAATGGCAACTGCATGCTTGGCACTGTGCTAAGGGATGAAATCTGATGAAATTCCTCCAGTTACTGTTTTCTCTACCATAGCATGTAGATATGGAAGCAGTGTGTCTGTGAGAAAAATAACGCATGTATGTTTTGCATAAAGGCAAAGGATTTCCATATCTGTGTACATATTCCATCTACATCTCACTATCCATCTGCCTCTCTGTCTTTATGCACGCATGTTTATTTTGAACAAATTCTGTGCTTTTATGTGTTTAAGGAATTCCATGTGAGGGAACCATCCACAAGTTAAAATCACACCTACACTGTAACTTAGAGTCAGAGAGAGAACCTCAAATTCCCCAAATTTAAATAATTTACCCAGAGTCTCATAAGCAGAAGCTTTAGAAGCAAGATTGGAACCTAAATCATCCTGCTCCGAGGTTGACTGTCTCTGCAAAACTAGGGAGCCTCATAGGGTTCCTCGGTTTGCAAAGGAATGCATACATGCATGCAAATACATATAAACAGATGTGTATATGTATGTGTGCACATGTACTTATGTATCATATACATATATGTCACAAAACTATATTGCCCTTGTATATATGTGTGTGTATGCATTTGTGGATGTATATGCACATACAAATACAGAGAGATGTAAACACACATACAAACATTTATTATGTACCTTCTATGGGCCAGGCACTGTGCTCTGTGTGTGTCTGCTATATAAATTATAAGTGTTCTGTGTTTGTGTGTACATCATGAAGTTGGTTTTGCAACTGTCACTAAAGTTATTTTACATATGAAGAAGCAAAATCTCAGATGATTGGGTGACTTGCCAAGGAGTCCCATGGTAAATAACTATCAGAGAAGGGATGCAATCCAGGTCTCTTCTAATGGAAGTACAGTTGACTTTCTGCTATATACCATTGCCTTGCAATGGTATCTGGCCTGTTACCACATTAATGGTTATTATTTACCTAGATCAGGGGTGGGGAACCTGTGACCTCAATGCCACATGTGGCTTTCTAGGTCCTCAAGTGTGGCCCTTCAAGTGAATCTAAACTTCCTTGAGGGCCACATATGACCTCAAAGCCACATGTTCCCCATCCCTGACCTATGTAGATGTGACCATTCTGCTATCCCTACTTTCTGGGTGCAGCTGTCTGTTCTATCAAAGATCTTCCCCCAGAGAAGAGATCTTTTCTTTGCTTAAGGGTATAGAGGCAGCTGTACTGAGAGGTATACTGCTATAGTGGGTTGATCTAATGTTGGACTTGGAATCAGAAAGACCTGAGTTCAGATCCTACCTCAGGCTATTATTGAATATATAACCCTGATCAAGACCTCTTAGTCTCAGTTTCCTCTTAGGTATAATGAAGATAATACTATCACCTACCTGACAGGATTGTTTTGAGGATCCAGTGAGATGGACACACTGCTAATTATGAATATTATTGTTATATTCTCCGGAGAGAACTCCAATTCAGTTACAAAATGCTTTATTCTTATTCATTTTCTCAATTATATTCATTAATAATTGTGCTGCCTTAATTTCATAATTTAAAAATTGAGTTCATCCAAACTCCATAATGAACCTTTCCAATCTCTTTTATTAACACTTACCTAAATCTCATTTTCTTTTCCTATGCCATTCATAGAGTTTCCAGACTGTAAGAAACTTTCCAGATCATCGGATCTAACCCCTTACTTTAGATTTGAGCATACTGAGGCCTAGAAATGGGTACTGACTTGACCAAGTTGGTTACACATCAAAGGCTAAGACCTTAAGTCCCCTGGCTGTTTCCACTGCAACACACAGAACTTCCATTGTCCTCTTGGCCCCAACACATAGGAATGGAGAGGCACACACATACAATGACAAAAAGCATTCTGCCAGGAGGCCAAGTGCCTAGTCTCCATCTCTGCCTCTTAGAAGGTTTGTAACCCTGCACACATCATAACATCTCTGTGCTTCAGCTAATTGCTTGATTAGTAAAATGAGACTTCTTACTCATTGTCTCAACAAAAATAACTCCTGTTTATATGGTGTTTTAAACACTGTTTTCATTCGGTTAAGGGTCTCTTTAGTCCCTACTACACAGATTCCTATAATTATACTGTGAAAATAACCTTCGAAATCCTGGCATCATTAACAATGGACAATAACACATTTTACTCAATTGAATTATTATAAAATGTACATATATAGATTTCTATTTTTTATATATTTATGGGGTATACATATTCACTAAATTGATGCATGTATTAAATGCTTAAGAGGCAAGTTGGGTTTATAGATAGAAAGCTGACCTCAGGGTCAGGAAGCAATGGGTAAGGGCCTGCCTTTCAAGTATATAGACTCTTATTTGCCCTCTCAAAAAATTCTCTAAGATCATGTCAGATAGTATTTATACAGCATGTTATCTCCTTTGATCGATACAAGAACTCTGGGAGGGAGGTATGGCTTATTATTTTGAAGATGGAGAAAATGAGGCTGAAAGAGTAAATGGATTGTCTAAGAATGCACAAGCAGGAAGTGTCTAAGCCAAGATTGTACTTGGGCCTTCCTAATTTGGAAGTCCAGTTTTCTACCCACTGAGTCACCTAAGTGCAGAGCAGGTAATAATCTTCCACACTAGAGAGTTCTTCACCAGATGCCCTTTGCACCAATGGAATCTCATCCAGTTTCAAACAACAAAAGTAAAAATAGAAACACAGGACTAAAATGAACATCGGCCCTTTTGGTGATATTTTCCCCCTCTGATATTTCCATGCATAGGGCATTCAGTTCTAATAGGCAACACCAAACATTCATAGGATGAATATTTAATTGGACTACACTTTTCTAAGATAAAAACCTCACTTACTGCAACCAAAAGAGCTTGTGGCCATCCATATACCACCATGTGTTCAAATTCATCTAGGGAAGTTTGCTCCAACCCCACTCCCAACTCCTACTCCTGAAAAGGAGCTGTTGTACATAGGAAAATAAATGAATATCTAAGACACCACTGCAGAAAAAAAAAGTAATATTCATCTTCCATAATTTGTTGACCTTAGCAGAAATTGCACACAAGCATATATAAGGTCATATTAAGTAACCAAGGCAATTTTTTCCATCTAATATCACTTCCCTGCATAGTATCCTTGGCTCCCAAAACTTGTAGCTCAAATTTCTCAACCATTCTTTCCTTCTCTATGGTCTCCTGTCACGTCTTAACTTCTATTTGAAAAAAAAAAAGAGTAAAACTACATACACTTCCCTGTGCTCCAGACCTGTGTCAGTGAGGATTCTGTTTTGGAGTATGTTACAGAAGATCAGCTGAGTCTAAAGAAAGCCTGGCCAGTGACCCCCATAAAACTATCTCCCTAATTCTGTCACACTGTCCAAAATACTCCCTTCCTGAAACCTCTACTCTGACTTAGGCTCTTCCATACGAGCACCCATGGCATTAATCAACTGGGATCCAACAAGATTTCTTGGTTCTGTGTTGGCTGCACCATATTTCTAGCAGCAAGACTACAAGGACTCTAATTCCTCATCAGTCTGAAGGCACATGACTAAGCCATGATCCCTGGAGGTCCCTTCTACTTTCAATAATTACAGTTCCAGGTCTATATCCCAAAGAGATAAAAAACAAAAAGGAAAATGATATATATGTACAAAAATATTTATAGCAAGTCCTTTAGTGGTGGCAAGTGATTGGAAATTGAGATGTTCATCAACTTGGGAATGGCTGACCAAGTTATGGTATATGATTGTGATGGAATACTATTGTGCTATGAGAAATGATGATCAGGATGCTCTTAGGAAAACCTGGGAAGACTTACATGATCTGATGCAAAGTGATGTAAGCAGAACCAGAACACTTTATTCAATAATAGCAATATAGCATGATGACCAGCTGTGAATGGCTTGGTTATTCTCAGCAATATCATGATCCTTGACAGTTCCAAAGGACTTATGACAAAAAACGCTATCTATCTCCAAGGAAAGAATTGATAGAGTCTGAATGCAGGGGTCAAAGCACACTTTTAAAAATTGCCTTTATTCGGGGGGGTCCTCTGTTTTCTTTCACAATGTGACTAATATAGAAATGTTTTATATGATTGCATATATTTAACCTATGTCAAATTGCTTTCTTTCTCAATGGAGTGAGGAGAGGAAAAAACTGGAATTCATTTTTTAAAATGAGTTTCAAAATTATTTTACATGTAACTGGAGAAAAATAAAATATTACATAAGAAAGATATACAGTTCCCTATTTATCACCATATCCTGAAATTGCCATTTGTTTAAAATAAAGCTGAGTATGATCATACATTTGGAAGTGTTGGGGATGACTGAAAATAAGCACTAGAATTATCTTAATGACATGCATAAGTAATGTTTGGAATCTAGGAAGCATCTATCTTTGAAGGAGATTAATCACTGTAAATATTTCCTCCATATGTTCACTACCTATACAGCATTATGAGGATATACATGTTCTGAAATTCTTGTTTTTGTTTCCTTTACATATGCATGTATGTGTATATATGTATATATATAGGTATTTGTGTATATATATATAATCACACATATATATTAGTTTGTTCTAATTGTATGAATACTTGACACTTCCAAGGATAGTCACTGAATTCCTAAATTAAAAGTTTAAATGTGGAGGAAAATCATAACATCAAAGCATTATGACTGGTGAAGGGGACAGGACCACCTTTTCTCATATATGAGGAAACTGAGAACCAGAGAGGTGAGACAGGAAGACTTGAGTTCAAATTTTACCTCAGAAACATATCTCTGTGACTTTGGATAAGTCACTTAACTTCTGTCTGCCTCAACTTCCTCAGCTGCAAAATACTAGCACCTACCTCAAGGTTGTTGTGAGGATCAAAGGAGATAATATCTGTCAAGAATTTAGCACAGTGGCTGATACTTAGAAGAAGTTAATAAATAATTGTTCCTTTTCTCTTCCCTTCATAATCCTGTCTAATCCTCACAAAAACCTAATATGGTGGGTGATATTATTATCCCATCTTGCGGATGAGGCTTAGAGAAATTAAGGGATTTGTTCAAGGTCACATGTAGCAAATGTCTATATACATTAAATTTCATCTCAGTCATTATCCCCATTTTACAGAAAATGAAATTGGATGGATAAGAACTAAGGATTTATTAAGTACTTACTTTGTAAAAAGAATTATGCTAATCACAGAAAAACACAAAAGCTAAATCAGATCCAGTCTTCCAGCAGCTTAAAAATATGCCCTCTCCCCTTTTCCTTGGATATGTTCCCTACTCCCTTTGTACCCTTTTGTAGAGATCTGCTATTTGAATGCAAACTCCTTGAGAGCTGGCTTGTAATTGTAAAAAAAAAAATTCCTTAACACAGTGCATGGCACATTGCATGATATTATTATATACTGTAGCTACCTGTCTCTCTAATGAAGGAGACACTACATAGAGGGGAGTAGTGATGAAGAAATGGTATCTTGGTCTGTAAAGACACAAAGCATGATGAGTGGAACAATAAGCAGTTCACTGATATATATCCTTTCCAGGGGCAACGGTTATAGTTATTTGATTACAGTTCTTATAACAAGAGACAGAAAATGAGAGTGAAGTGAGACTGCTCATTAAGAGCACAGAGTATAAAATGTACTGGTGAGGACACTTCATAGCCCCTGAGAGTTCAGATCTGTGTCTTAACTCTTCCTAGGCATGGTCTTTGAAGTTCTGGTTTGGGGGGATGGAGCAGCAGTAGAGAAGAAAATAGCCAGGAAATCAAACATTTTGTCACTCACCCACGGTCATTCACAAATGTCAGAAGCAAGATTTGAATCTAAGACCTGCTGAATCCAAATAGTTTTCTGCCCACTATATCATGCTTCTATTGCAAGATAATCTTTTAATCTTAACACTATTATTTACTACCACTTCATTTTTTTCTATAGAAACTCTAGTTAATTACAATTCCATACCACTGGGAAAAGTTACTAGCAAATTATAATGCATGCTAACATCCATTAAGGAATGGGGATTAATAACCCACAAAGCTTTTTCAAGGAGTTACTTGTGTTCTTAATGAATGAATTTACCCCAAATATTATTTAAAGCCTTGATGGAATATACAAAGATGAGATGACTATGGACAGCAGTGAAGGAGTCTCTGTCTTTGATTAAATAGAAAAAAAAGTGCTCCTCGAATCAATGCTTCATGTACTTTTGGTTAAGCCAATGGGCAGCACCATTTCTGTATACAATAAGCCTTCTAGCTCTTCGGGGATATCAGTCATTTGTAATCCCTCAGAAATTGTTTCATCCATCAAATGTTGAGTAAACCCAACAGGCAGTAAGTCTTTTTTATGCTCTATAGAAAGTCAAGTGAAAACTGGTGCTAAATATATGTCCCTCCTGACTCCTACATGAGGAGTCATAGGAACATAGATTTAGAGTGGAAAGGGATCTCAGAGGCCATCTAATCCACTCCCCCTTCTTAAAGATGAATTAACTGAGCTCTATGAAAGCTAAATGGATTGCCCAGACTCACACAGACTGCAAGAGTCAGAGGAAGGATTTGAACCCAGATGTCTTATTGCAGAGTCAGTGCTCAAGTGTTACACCACACAGACCCCCGGGTCAACTTCAGTACTAGGAGGGGAGGAGGGTCTTTTGCTGAAATCCTAAGATTTTTTTTCAGATAGAGCCTATTACACTTTAACTATTCATTGATTCACTGAAATGTACTTCATACCTATCAAATTGATGAGACACACAAATCAAAGCAATTCACAAACACATACAAAGCAAATGCCAAAGATGGGGGGGGATGAGATAGTGATTGAGGGGCTTAAGAAAGACATCACTAAGACCATTCTGACCATTCCTCAAAATAATTTGGAATGTGAGAAAACTCATTAAATGATTCATAGCCTTGATCTACCAATATTAGTCAAACCAAGGAGGTAAAAGACAGAAGGAAAAGTCCCAAAGTCCAGATACACTAAAATATTCATGGTGGAAGCAAAGTCAGTGCCCATCAATTGAGGAATGACTGAATTGTGGGATAAGAATGTAATGGAATATTATTGCACCTTCAGGCACAATAATAGAAGCATAGGAAGATTTATATGAAATGATTCAGAACGAAGAAAGAAGAAACAGGAACACTATATTTACAATGATCAAACAAGTGTAAAGGGACAACACTAAACAGTTTCAGAACTCACACAAATGCATTATCTCTTCTTTATTCCAGAGGTCTAACAATACAACATAGTACAGTGAATTATGAATGCAGAATGTTATACATGCTCTCACACGTGGTATAAAATATATTCATTTGTTTATAGAAGCGTCTGCTTTTATTACAAAGGGTATTATGGAAAGGGGGACAGAGAGCATGATTGTTGGAAAGACAGAGATGTAAAAAAGGAAAAAAATCCTGCATAAATTATCCAGTTCAGTTGTCCTTTTCAATACTCTCCAACTAAAACCACCGGATCTCTACTCCTCAGGATCTTAACCTCTAAGAAGTGGGTCCTTGTTAATCTTCCCAGAAGAGTACTGCATATCATTTGCAGGCCCTTTCCAGACTATTCCAATTCCACTAAAGCCACCCTTTTCAACATTCTCTTACCAGAACTGTTGACCTCAGCTTCTAGGACTTCTTCCCCCCTACCTTCCTTTTTCATTGTGTTTTTCTTCCTTAGAATTTAAGCTCTCTAAGGGCAGAGACTGTTTTACTTTCCTTTATTGGAATCAGTAGTGCTTAGGTCAGTACCTGGCATATCAAATATATGTTTGTTTGTTTTTTTATTGACTTACAATAAAATTTACTCAGCATATAAATTAAATAATCATCTTGGATGAACAAAAGACTGTGCGTGCATAGAGAAATGAATGATCATTTTTTGAAAGTATGAAAAAAATAAGAAACCTGAAATAGTGATATATACACATGTGTGTATTATGTGTGTATGCATGCAATTATATATGTATACATACATATACACACACATGTATATGTGTTTGTATTGTGTATGTATATAGACATACATAAATATATGACATACAATTCTTGCATACATATATACATATGTAAGCACTGCATACATAATTGGTATCATATCTATAATATATTAATTATAATATATATGCAGTCCTTGCATTTATAACAGTTAGCCATGAGTGAGAAAGTTCCCATAAATAGCTGTAATTAGTACCACCTTTACTCAGCCAAACTAAGGCCACAGTTGTATTCTTCTTATTGAGTGACTGGTATCTATAAGCAATGTAGCTTTATTTCTTCTCCCAATGCTGAGTATAGGTTGATCTTCCTAGTACGTACTAATAAACCCATGAAAAGAGACTTCTGTATTAGGTACGATTCTGCAAAGGCTTTGGTTTATTGTTCACTACCCCTTTATCCCTTCCACATCCCCAGAGTCAAAGGCTGAAGATACCTGTGCTTCCCCATGTCTATGGGGAAGTTTGCCTTTCCTAAAGAAAAACTACTTGAAGAGATACCTAGTTCATCTCTTCT
The DNA here is from genome assembly GCF_028583685.1 of Petaurus breviceps papuanus. Taxonomy (NCBI): domain Eukaryota; kingdom Metazoa; phylum Chordata; class Mammalia; order Diprotodontia; family Petauridae; genus Petaurus; species Petaurus breviceps. Next base: position 27,567,551 of record NW_027185759.1, read on the forward strand.
TCACATCCTACGGAACCATCTCCACCAAAAAGGTGATCCCCTACTGCTCTCAATATCAAAATATTCTCAGAGCAACAAAAATTCTGAGACTTAAAATCTCTGGATGAGAAAATGAACACAATCCCTTGCTAAGGATAAGGGTATATAGAACTAGGACTACAGGCTAGGGAAAGGAAACAGTCATGAGAGTCTAAGGAGAAAAAAAGCAAAGAGAAGGTGGTGAGACAAGAAGGAACCAAAGAATCCAAGAATTGTATGGAACTCCAGGAGTTAGCAAATCCAATTGACCAGAAAGACACTTAAAGTAGTCACCCATGTCCTTTTTGAAGCATGTCCAGTGGAATGGTTTCACTCCTTCCTTAGACAAATCTCCAAGTATTTTGTTTTTATTTTTCTTTATATGAACTTAAAAATACCCCTCTTCAACTCCCCAGTCCCATCACTGCTTCCTGTTTTACCCTCCAGGAACAAGGAGAGCAAGTTGCATTGGCTTTCTGTAAGACAGCCCCTAAAACCCTTGAACACAGCTTTCATTTGGCCCGTTCCTCTTATGCAAACTCAACTGCCCACTTTCCGAAATGGACCTCTGTATGGCATACTCTCAAGTCCTCTCACCATCCTCTGCACCCTCTTCTGTAAGGGAAAAATTCCATGAGGTTCAGGATGCTGAAATGTAGCTTTTAAAAGTTGGTGACTGCCTCCAGAGAGAGGTCATCCAGCTCAGACTCTGCCATGCATTCATGCATTTCACCTCATCTGAGGGTGCCATTTGAGCAGACTGGGGAGGCAGTGAAAGAACTCCAGCACTAGACTCTTGCAGATATGGGGGCAGCAGAAATGAAAACACTTTCACTGTTGTTTTGGCTTGTTTGTTTGTTTTTTAACAGACCAATGAAAAGCCAATGAGCAGCTCTCCTGAGGACTGCTGTTGTGAGTAACTTTAAGGATTTAATCACACAGTATATTGAATACTCTATTTATTCAGCAATAAACTAAAGCAAAACATTCCAGAAACTAAAGCAAAACATTCACAACAACATAGTGTAACAACTTAGTACTAAATTGGCCGCATAGCAAGGTCAAAGTCACTAGACTGGTGAATTCAGGATTTTGGAAAGGTACATCATACAACGGAACAAGGGCATGGTATTCAGACTCCCCAAAGTGTGATCAAAAAAGAACAGGGGCAGATCAAGAGATTTCACCAACCAGATGATAAGCTACTTAAGGTCAAGAACTAGGTCTATTATTTTTTGAATCCCCCAGGATCCAGAACTGTGTTGGACCCTTAGTATTCAGTCAAAAAATATTCTTTGAAACTACACCCCAAAAGCCACAAAACTATGCATACCCTTTTATCCAGCAATATCACTACTAAATCTGTATCCCAAAGACATAAAAAGGGGGGTCAAAGATCTATTTGTACAAAAAAGAGAAGTTTGGCTATGGTGTTTAAGAATTGGAAATCAAGAAGTTGGTCATCAATTGGGGAATGGCTAAAAAAAAGCTGTGATATATGATTATAATGGAATATTATTGTGCTATAGAAAATGGCAAGAACTGATTTCAGAAAAACCTGGAAATACATGAACTGATGCAAAGCAAAGTGATCAGAACCAGAAGAACATTGTACAGAGTGAACAGCAATATTGTATAATGAAGAATTGTGAATAATTTATCTATTCTCAACATTACAACATTATAATTACAGCAAGACAATCCCAAAAGATTCATGATATCCACCTCTAGAGAAAAAACTAATACTTTCTGAATACAGATTGAAACCTGATATTTTTCACTTTCTTTATTTTTTTAATCAAGTCTTCTTATACAAAATGACTACTATGAAAATGCTTTATATGATTGCACATGCATATCCTATATCAGGCTATTAACATCTCAGCAAGGGCAGGGGAGGGTGAGTAAAGGGGGAAAGGAAGAATAGAATTTGGAATTCAAAAGTTTTTTTTAAGTTTAAAAATTACTTTAACATGTATTTAGGGGAAAATACAATATTATATTAAATTTTAAAAACTTATAGAAATATATCCCTTGGAAGAACAAATTTAAATGCTATTTTTGTGTTGGGTAAAGCTGAAGAAATACACACTGCCAAGCAAATTGCCTAAGAGAGAAGCTATTAAAATTGAGAAAGAACTGTATTTCATTACTGTCAAATTATTCAACTAAACTGGCTTCATTAAGTATGATTAGGCAAAAGCTGTAGTACCCACTCAAAACTGTGCTTTCCTTCTTGTTTTCATTTTGCTTTATTAACACTATATAATATGGTCTTGGACCATGGCATTATTGATAGATAAGATGTGTTTAGTACATCTCATCATCAAAGAACTTCTTTAAAAAAAGAAAAGAAAATCTAATTTTAAACACATACACACATACAGATACAATCTGTGTCATTTACATGCTTGGGGCTTTCCTGAGGCTACTTTTTAATAAAGAGGAACTCCCTAAGAGTGAAAAGCTAGCATCCTTTTGAGCTGGATATCCAGAGGTCTGTATGTGAAAAAGTAAGATGAAGGAATGGAATGAAAATTCAGAGAATATTTCTAAAGGAGAGTAAGAATGTCTGTACAAATCAGCCCCTGTGGCTCAGGTCAACAAAGGCTAAACATCATTTTGACACATGTAGAATCCATTGGAGGCTTCTTCTTCCACCCCTCTAGTCATTTTCTGCTACTTCAAGTCATGCAGCCCAAACAAATGACAATTCGGAGGTCTGAAAGAAGTGTTGTCTAAGTTAGTCATTGATCTGAATAGAATCTGCAAACAACAGACCAGTAAGCTTGGATCTGTATTGAGGAGGGGGTTTCCTAGACTAATGAAATTACAAGTATGAACAAACTTGTTGTCCAAGTCAGTCACTGATCTTTGAAAGATTTGGGAGAAGGGAAGAAGGGAGAAAAAGGAGGCATAAGATTGGAGAAGGACAAATGCTGTTGTGATTTTTAAAAAAGGAAAAAGAGAATCTGCAAACAACATACCAGCAAGTTTGACTTTGATTCCTGGCAAAATACTAGAACCTACTTATAAAAAGATTGTTAGGGAGCATCTAGAAAAGGGGGAACACAAAGAGGCAATGTGGCTTCATCAAGAACAGGTCATGCCAGACTGACAAAATCCCTTTTGCCTTACTATAATATATGCTTAATATAACATTTTTATCAAATAATAAGCAATGATTTTCTCTTCCTCACACATCCCTGCCTCAAGTCTCTCCTGACTGCAGTTCATCCTTCACTCACCTGTCAAAATGATCTTCCTAAGCACAGCTCTTCCCATGTTACCTCCCTATTCAAGAAACTCCAGTCAATCCCTAGCACCTCCAAAGTAAAATATAAAATCCTATGTTTGGAATTCAAAGCCCTCATGACCAGCCCTCCTCCCCTGTCTAAGTCATCTTAGGCTCTACTCCTCCCTCCCACACTAAACTGTGATCCAGTGGCATCAGTCACCTTGTTCTTCCTTGAAGAAGGTATTCCTTCTCCTGAATGTGCATTTTCATTGGCTCTCCTCTATTCTTGGAATCCTCCCTCTTCATATGGACCTCTTGGATTCCTGAGCTTCCTTCAAATGCCAGCTCTAAACACACCTTCTGTAAGAATCTTTTCATGATTCCCCTTAATCCTAGAGCCTTCATTCTCATTTTTATCCCACTTATCCAGGGTATGTCATATTTCTTCATAATTATCTGCATGTTTTCTTCCCTATTATAACAAGACAGGGGACAACAGGAGAGGAGATGGGAAAGGAGGGGAGGGAAGAGGAATGGAAGGAAGAGTGAAGAAAGTAGAGGAAAATACTTATATTTAATAGTCCTAGTTAGAAAAACAAATTCTCATGCTGTCCATATTCCAAAATGTAGGACTGGTTCTGACTCATGAGTTCTTCAAGTCTTCTGTTTAGAGTTCAATATCATCAGTCCTTTTAAATCATAGTTCATCACTGTTTTGATCAATGCTTTGTTTCTCCCCCCAGGGGAATAGATAAAATCCTGGGATGAATATAAGATTATATGTAATAGGGATAAACTAAAATCTTGAGAGGCAACATGTCATGGTGGATGAGACCCAGCTGGAGCCAAGAAGACTTGATTTCAAGTCTTCTGGACAAGTCCCACAAAGTGCCTCAAGCAATTATATGCTTCTACCTTGGGAAGGAATTTGGATCTGTATTGAGGGGGGGGTTTCCTAGACCAATGAAATCACAAGTATGGACAAAGAATAAAATCCTGTGCTTGAATTGAAACAGTTCTCTTCATATGTACAAGATGGAGGAGTTACAGAAAGATACGTCATCTGAAAAATATGTGAAGGATTTAGCACCTGAAATATGACATAATTATGTGATAACAGCCAAGAAAACTAAGGAAAAGTTGGGCTGAATGGAAAAAGGCATAGTATTAAGGATTAAAGAGCAAATAACCCCACTGGGATTTATTTTGGTCAGATCATATTTGCAGTACCGTCATTAGTTTTAGGTACCATGTTTTAGAGAATAAAGAAAGAAACTGACAAACAAGATATTTTCCAGTGGAATGCAACCACAATGATTGAGGGCCCCAAGACTATGAAATACAAGGATCATGTGAAGGGACTAGGGATGATCAGCTTGAAGAAGGAAAGACTTTGGGAGGGTCCAAATTTATTACAGGGATGTGACCTATGACCTCAAGGCCACATGTGGCCCTCTAAGTCCTCAAATGCAGCCCTTTGACTGAATCCAGATTTCACACACAAAAAAAAAACCTTAAAAAAAAAGGATTTGTTCTATAAAACTTTAATTCAGTCAAAAGGTTGAATGCAAGGACCTAGAAGGCCACAGGCTCCCACCCTGCCCCGCCCCCCAGGTGACTTCAAGAACTTGAAAGGCTATCAAATGCAAAAGGGATTAACTTGACTCCAGATGCCAGAACTAGGACCATTAGTACAGACTGCTAATAAGCAAATTTAAGGTTTTAGTGTCAGAAAAAAAAGCACTTCCTAATAATATAGATATAATTTCTGTAGGGAAATAAAGCTTGCTTTTAATTTGTTAACTCATTTTATCCACACAAAAATCCTGTTAGATTCTATCATTATCCCCATTTTACAACTAAGAAAGTTGAGGCAGTGGGCTGCTAATAAAGGCAGGATGATGTTATAGGAATGTAAATTTTTGAGATCTTCCCTGCCACTAGGCTTAAGTGCACCTGAAGCCTGTGGTAGGAGGCTTGTTTCTCAGGAGATACTTTGTGATTGGGCAGTCGGTCAAGAAGGTTGTTACATCCTCTGAGCCAGGATAAGGCTATATAAACTCTGTTGCGAGGCTTTGTTTGGGGGCTCACTTTGAGAAGTGTTGTATGATTTGACCAGATGAGACTCTGGGCAGCCATTGCTGAGAGCCCCCCGGATTTGAAAACCCAGATGTTGATGCTTCCCTTTCTGGTAACTGTGATTTGGTATGGATGTAATGGTTGGACAGTTTGGAAGCCTGTCTACTTGATCTGTTTGTAACTTCTGTCTGTATACTCTGAAGTTCAGGGTGCTGACCTTTTTCCCCTGAACTAGGTAAATGATATATGTTTGATTGGTTAAAGTAAGCTTGTTAACCCATTTTGAGTTGCTTTCTTTTAGCAAAGCAGATGAAAAAACCTGTGTTGACAGCCACCCTGGAGATGCTAGGGTGCTTGCTGCTACAGATGACCATTTGACAAGTACTTGGATGACCAAGTAAGTGTAAAAAGGGATTTTTGTTCAGGTATGGGGCACATTGGATAAACTATGAGATTTCTTACAAATCACCAGTTTGTTATTCTCTGAGCCACTGAAGTTTTGGGTTTTTTTTCCTTTTTTAGCAAGACAATGACATGATTAAAATAATATATTCAAAAGATTATTTCAATGTTTGATTAAAGATAAGACTGGAGAAATTAAAGTTATATATAGTTAAAAACAGGAAGCCCGATTAGGAAGCTGTTGCAGTAGTATAGGTGTGATAGTTTTGAGTCTTAGTAATATGGACTTGGAGGTTAAAATAAACATAGAAGAGAAGGGATACATTTGAGACAAATCAAAACAGAAGAATTGACAGAACTTTGCCAATTTTTTTTGGTCATTTAGAAAAAAGTGAAGTCAAAAATGACTCCCATACTTTGAGCCTGGGGACTATGGAAATAATTATTTTACTCACAATTAGGAATAGAGTTGATTTTGCAAGAAAGATGATGACATCATTTGTACTAATATTAAGTTGGAACTGATAGTGGGATAGTTATGTGGTAACATCCAACAAGGAGCTGGAAATGAAAGCCTAAATTTCAATAGAATTGTCAGGAATCAACATATATATGTTGGCAGCATCTGGATAGAGAAGAGATTTGAAGCTCAATGACGAGCTGATACCTTCTTTAAGAGTCTAGAGGCTCATGAATTTAACCTTAGTAAATGCTTATATGTGGAAAGAAAACAATACAATGACCAGACAGAGAAGGGACAGGTGAAGAGGATCATGCAAATCAAAAAAGGAGAGTATCACAATGGAGGGAGTCTCACCACCATCAATTACTATTGAGAAATCTAAAAACATCATGTTAAGAAAATGATATTGGATTTATTTGACACTTAGTGATCTGCAAAAGATGTTTTAATTATAGTACAGAAAGAAGAATCCAGATTGCAAGAGGTTAATGAGTTGATGTTTCATACAAGTGGTAGGATCTGATCCCAGGGGTGTCCTGGTTCAATGTTTGACATCTTTTCCATATCACATTAACTGGTACATGTATGGCATGTGCATCAGGCATCTGCCTGATGAGAATCTCAACAAAAATGGATAGGAAAGGTACAGAGGTGTGAGAAAGAGAGGAATTTTAAAGAAATAGGCACCATGACTGAGTGACAAAAGAGAGAAAGAGATGAAGAAGAACAATTCAAAGTTGTCTTAAATGTTTCCAGTTTGGGATGTGGGGAAAATAATGGTATCACTTATAGAAATGGATTATCATTTCTCCTCAGACGTCCGCATCACCAGCTTTGTGCTAGATGTTATGCTTGGATGTCCTGTAAGTGGCTCCAAATTAGCATTTACAAATAGAACTTATTTTTCCCAAAAAAACTCACCCTTTTTCTTAAGTTCCCTATTTCTGCTGAGGATCTATTCAGCAAGATCTACAACATCACTATGTCTTGATTAGAATCTATGTTGATTTCCCTTGGCATCTTAAATTCAATATTTTCAAAAACTGAACCAATTATGTCTCCTCTGAAAATGTCTCTTCTTAGCTTGCCTGTTTCTGTTGAGGTCACCACTATCCTTTCAGTCAACAATGCTTGAGAGCATGAATCATACTCTACTTTTTCCTCTTCCTCATTTTTCATCTTCCTGTGAAGTAGGAGTATTGAATACAGATCCAATTAGTTACAAAGTGTCCTTTTCTCCCATCCTTCCCCTTCTCTCTCACATAGTTACCTATCTAGTTCAAGCCACAATTTGTTTCACCTGTATTCCTATAATTGTCTACTAAATGGTGTCCCTGCCTCCAATTTCTCCCATCTACCCTTCCTAAACTCTCCCAGTTCCTCCCAAACTACCCTTCATATAGTTACTAAACTGATAAAATTAAACATAAATATGACCATATCACTCCCCTGCTCAAGATACTCCACTGGATCCCTATCATTTTGGGGATAAAATACAATCTCCTCCCCTTGGCATTTAGTCCCCTTCATAATCTAACTCCAGTCTCTCGGCTCACTTCCTCTCATGGAATTTTTGTTCTAACAACACTGATTTACTTGCTCTTCCATAGAATCACATGCTATATATCATCTTTTTGCCTTCCTTGGAGAGGCTGTTTCTCATGCCTAAAATTTACTTTAGCCCACTTATTTCTGCCTCTGAGAATCTCTAGTGTTCCCTCTTTGGACTTGATTCTATTGTTCAGAACCAAGCTAGACAGTTGGAAATCATACTAGGAAAAAAAGGAGGCCAAATCCGGATTAGCTGTTACAAATATGTGACAAGAGAAAATATTTTTCATTTGGATCCCAGGGAATCATTGCAAACACAAACCACACATTATTATCAATGTCAAAAGAGCATAAATGTTAGTTTCCTTACACTTATGCTCTTTTGATGCCTATAATGAAGGGCGGTTTGTGGAAGGCTCCTTATTAGTGAGTCATGGCTAATGTCATAAACAAGATTGGGAGTCACACTTCCCTCAAAGGAACTGAAATACAAAATGGGGAAAGGTTCATTGCAAATTTGATTATTTGTTTCCTATGACAAGATAAGATTAAAATAAGTTGAGCCCTACAGAAAAAGATAATAAACTAAATTTCCAAAGAGCATTCTACTTGTGAAACAAAGGAGGTGAGCCCAGAGGGAGCAAGAAATTTAGATTAAAAATGGAAATGGTTCTTTACTTGACCTGGATATCAGTGCCACAGTGATGGATATTGACAAGTATATATTTGTTCACCTTTACCTTTCTTTTGGAAGTAGTGGTGACTGGGATGATGATATTATCAAATAAAAAAAGGAAGAAAAGACTTGAAAACTAGGTTAAGTCAAGGAAACCTAAATAAAATGAAATGATAAAACCATCATCAACTGATGTGGGATATGTCATTGAAAGAGTAAGAGGTTTGAATAATTGCAAGATAGTAAACCTGGAAGATTGGAAGAAGGGAAAATTATTAGAAATAAGGAAATTCAGAAGAGGACTGGTTTTCACAAAGGAGATGATTGTTTGAATATGCTCAGGATGAAACATCTATGGGGCACCAAGGCGGAAATGTCTAAAAGGTAGTTGGTGATGTGGGACCAGAATTCCAAAGGGACTAGATGGGGATATATAAGTCTGGGAGTTTCCCACATAGAAATAATAACTGGTATTTAGATCAGGTTATTGGACCAAACAAGATGGATTTAGACAAATGATTTAGAAAAAAAACTTCTTCTATGGCTGGAAATTATGCATGTTTTCATTTTAATGTTCTAAATTTGAAGACCCACTTGAATACCTTGTCATCTTTTATAATTATTCAATAAAAATAGTACTCTCCTGGGAACATCTTCCCTCATTTCTACAGGTCTAGTATATTGGTGACTGAATGGAAGTCATATTTCCAAACAGGGCAAAAACAAAGTGAAGAGATGCAAAGAAACCACAGGGTAAGAGAAAGAAAGACTTAATGGGATATATTCTATGGCTATTAAAAAGTTTCCCCACCAACAAAAGTGTCTGCAGCAGGCTGATATGAAGCCCATTGTCGAGGGATTGCATGGAAGATGTTGGCTACTTTTGCCTGAGTTAAGAAAAAATGTCGGTCTTTCTTCTGGGTGCCAGCAGCCTGGGCAAAGCAAAAATCATAGAAAATGTTTTAATAAAAGAAAAGGGGGGGACAAACCAAAACAAAACAAGAAAGCTATGATACATTCAAGTCAGGCATTCCCCCCAGAAAGAAATAAGCCAGGGCTCCAAAAAGCAGTGAAAATATTGAAACAGCACAAAGATGTTTTAGGCATATGGAGTCTGAATGTTAAACAAGTCCCCAAAGCCCATATTGCAATTGCTTATACACTGATAACTCACTCACTAATACAAGTCATAACTTTGGACCTCTTTTAAGACAAGAGCAAGTAATATGCTTAACAAAGGGATGCTGAGCCACTGCCCAGTTATGTAAAGTGATGTTCTGAGGTCACTTTGAAGAATATAGGTAAGGGCTCTGGGGTAAACACAGCATACCTAATCTATGATGTAGTGAATTTAGATGGAGCACACACAAATCACAGGGGGTAGACCTCAGAAACCAATTATGGAAACTGCTTCCATGCCAAACACTGACACTTCCCTGGCAGAAGCAAATCAGTTCTTAATTCCTTTGTCATGGATTATGTATTCACAAGATTCATTTTGAACTCTTCATATTAATGTGAATTTAATGAGCAATTCCTGAATAATGATGTTTTGTTAATTAGCACATAATCACAGTTTTAAAAAAGGTACATTCTCCATTTTGGCCCATTCAATGAGGATGAGTAAATAAAACTATAAAACAATTGATTCTGCATGTTGCTTAGAAACCTTGGTGTTGATATGACAACCCTGGCATAATAAATTGGATCACCCCCTTCTTTCCATTTACATGGAGAAACAGTATATTTTCAGAAGTATAATTGACTTTTCTATCCACTAGTCTACAGTGACATCTACAGAAAAGAATGAAAAATGGAGGAGAGAGGGAGAGAGAAGAAAGAAGTGTAAAAATCAAGCATAAAACATGTTAAAGTCTTGTACTTTTACAAATATATATATATGAATACTTTGTATATGTTAATGTTTCCAATAAGAAAACTTGTCAAATAATCTATAATCAGAAAGGACTTAATTTAAAAGAACTTTCATGTGAGATAAAAGTGAAAAATCTGGCCAATAGGAAATTCCCCAACAAAGTGAATCGTTGTAATTTCTAAAACAAATAAATATTTCCTTCACAGGGGAGCCCTAGATCTTCAGTATAATAGGCTAAATTTCAATGATCTTAGTCCTACCTCGTTCCTGTTTTGCTATAGCAATATATCACATTGGAAAGGCAATCCTGCTTTATTTTTCTCATCATAGTCTGATAATTTAAATAAATAAGGCTTCACACCAGAAAACACTTTAAGCAATAAAACAAACTCCCTGGTCTTTTGGCTATATCAAATCAATTATAAATGCAGTCTCCTTTCATTTTTAATTCACCATAAAATCTATCTTCCTCGTCTACAGAGAGGGATCTAGAGGCAAACGAGCTCTGCTCCCAAGAACCAACTCCTCAAAATCTTTCTAATTTAACCTCCAATATGAGTATAAAAAAAACTCAGTCATATTTGTAAGGATCATTGGGAGGATATGGAATTTCAAGAAGAAAAAGAAGGAAGTCACTGCCCATGGAACCTTTAAAGAGGTTATTATTATTAATAATATAATTATTAATGTCATTATTCATCTTTGATCTAATAACTATATAAGCATTAACTCGGACATTATTAAATAATTTTAATCTAATCATTATTTTAAAAACCATTTATCTAATAATTACTAACGATTAATATAGTTGGTTATTAATTTAGTAAGTAAATTATTTGTGTTTTAAAACTGATTTCTTTGATCTATTTTTAAAAGTTTAAGTGTTTCATTATAAATAGCATTAAACACAAAACCACATAACTACAGATAGAATCATAGGATCAAAGATGCAGACCTTAGGGTTCATCCAACCCAACCCCACCATTTTTGAGGTGAGGATCCTGGACCCAGAGATTCGATCTCGTTAAGTTAACTCAACAAGCATTTATTAATAGCTATATGTGCATTAATATGTGGCTCCTTTTAAAACAGCAGATCAAAATTTATCCATGTCCCTCTTTATCTTGCACAACCTCTCCCCATCTCTTGCCGTCAATGGGTGTCACCCAATATGCTGTAGATCTTCCTCTAAATGGCTGAACATTTCAGAATAACATGGGTTGTCTGGTTATCTCTTGCTAATATCATTATTTGACTGGGCTGTATCCTTTTATGTTCATGTTTTTCTTTGCAATTATGTATGAATGCATAAAGAATTAAGAGTTATTCCCTATTTACACACAGAGGGGAGTGGTAGGCAGGAAGAACTGTTCTAGACAAGGAAGTCAAAGAGAATTGTGAATGGGGTTAAAAAGTGCGTGTCCTTTCCAGGAATGGTAGTATTGATGTGACTCTTATTCAGAGTGTAGTATCACAGGGATGGAAACCCAAATTCCAGTCCAAAATAGAAACTAGAAAGCAGGGGACGGCCTAGAGATGTCAAAGAAACAATATGGTAAGCCTAAGATTAGACAAAATGAGATGACTGATGACCAACCTGATGCAAGAGCAATGAAGGTGACAGCCCATCAATTTTTGACTGTATGATTCTTGGTAAGATCCCTTGTCGGTATTATACTAGAAATACTCATGCCCCACAAGGGAGTCCTCTGTTGCCGTTTGCATGACCTACATCTATCTTTAGTTCCTCACAGACCGTGGCATCTCATGCTTTGGAACATCACTGTAAATATATTACTGTAAACAAGAAGGGAGAAGCCTGGAGGGTCATTAACAGTCCCAGATAATTTCCCAAAGGCAATCTAGCCCAGAATGAAATAGGAGAAAGAGAGCTAAACTGAGTTGCCTTTGGGAAATTGCATAGTACTTTAAGTAATCCCAAATTCCTTCTATAGAGAAGAGCACATATTTTAAACACAGGTATACAGTGCAAAGTAGGGTTTTAGCTACACAGCAACTAGGGGGTTTGACCTGGCAAAACATGTGCACCCACAAAGATACAGACACAGATTATGACTTCTCCCATCATGACAACAAACTTTTTTCCTCATCTTTTTCCAGTTGCAACCAAAAATGAGAGAGAAATCTGATTTCCTAAAAGATTCTTCCATGGTGGCTAGGTGGTGCAGTGAATAGAGCACTGGCCCTGGAGTCAGGAGGACCTGAGTTCAAATCCAGTCTCAGACACTTAACACAAAAATGAGCCATGTGACCTTGGGCAAGTCACTTAATCCCAATTGCCCTCCCCCCCAAAAAAAAAGATTCTTTCTAATTTAAGCCCCTCCCCTCCAAAAAAGTGAAGAAGTAAATACTTAACATAGGTAAGGAGTGCCCATGCACAAAATCTATGTAGTAAATTATATTCTAACATACAAAGCATCCTTTAGCAAACTAGATGCTAATAATAATGACCTCAAAGTGAAAGGTTTGCTGCTTTCTCTTCAATAGGGTGAAGCTCAGATTATGTCTAGATTTCTGTTACAATATATGGTAATAGTCTTCTTCCTACTTTAAATTATAGCTAAAATGTTCCCCTCTGCAATGGTTTTCAGGATTGTTTTCCTCACTCTGCTAATCAGGAATCCTATTTGTTACTTGCACAAATTCACCATAATTCCATTCAATCAAATAAATATGAAATGTCACTTGCCTACTGTGTTTAAAGTGAAATGCTAGTTTCTGGGGATTGAAAGGCTCAGTTGATACAGTCCCTAATTGCAGTCTTCCTGTGGGAAGGGATGCTATGGGGGTTTTTTTGTGTCTGACTTGATGGCCTCTGTCATCCCTGAAGATATGACCATCTTTTATTTTCTTTAATTAACATGCATTTTTTTCTCTCTCCTATCTCTCTTTTCATGTGAAAATTAAGTGGTAAAAACCCTGGTAATACATATGAATAATCAAGCAAAATCAATTTCCATACTTTTTTTTTTTCTGTGATCTTTGATTCAAGTTTGTGTACACATTGTACTCAGCTCTTAGCATGTAACCTCTGTAAGAGAAAGAACAGTGTTTTCTGTACCTCAGTATCTGCCAGAGCCTAGCATAAGTCTTTGGACATACAAGCCATTTTTAAAAAGCAAAATCCTCCCCTTAGGGTTTTCAGGGAATCAGAGCATCAACTGAGTCAGAAATAAATGATGCTAAGGGTCAGCTCTCTGATATGTAAAAAGGGGCCTTGGCTTAGGAAAGAGGGTGGATGATATCATACATTTTGACTGTTTCAATCATTTGTTGGGAAGAGAAAATAAGATGATGGATGTGAGAAAATTCAGGGGAAAAAAGGTAAATGGAAATAAAGAACCCCCAGCACAATTAAAACCAACATTGAAGAAATTCCCCAAGGTTTCTAAAACAGGCCTGTAGAATTACTGGCTTCTTTAGGCAGTTACATTCCCCTGTTTCCAGGGGTAAAGAGCTTTCCTTTCTTTCCTAACATCATAAACTTCTGTTAGTCTGTCCTTGACCTGATAATGGCTTCCAATGCCCTGTGTGATTGAACTTAAGGGGTTTCTCCACTATCCTCACAATCATATAAGGATGCAGGCATCTTACCTTAACCATGGTGTGCCTGGAATGAATGGGACTTACTACAGGTAGTAAATTAATTATTATTAGCAAAATGGAAGGGGATAGAGAAGCACTGATAGCAATGGAGGAAGTGGTCAGTGCAGGAAAAGTCAATGCTGCAGGTGTGAAACAGACAAAAATAATGGATTTTTACAAAGCTCATTTTGTTTTTGTCTAAAACTGTGATTTCATAACTGGGAGGCATTCTTAATATGAAATCTCACCCCAGCCAGTACAGTTGGGCACCTTGTCTTTAATTTGTAGGCTTAAGAAAATTGCCTGAAGGAACTGAGAGGTTAAGTGTTTTGCCAAGAGACACAAAACTAGGTAGGAAGTGGAGAGACAGAACTTGAAAGTAGGTCTTCTTGATCCAAGGATAGCCTTCTGACCGTCATGCTGTACCATCTCTCTAAGAACTAGGAGGCCTATAGGTTGAAGTGGACAACTGAGAAAATGGGACAGCAATGCCAATTGAAATTTAATAGAAGTGTTTATTTAGCCAGAGACTGCCTCCTTGATAAAGAAGACAGCATTGAGTCTTCTGAAAGGTATACTTTTATAGAGCTAGGTGTTGCTAATCAACAAAATGTGGTTACAAGGGGGTGTAATGCCATTTCTAGTGAAGCCACCATTGATGCTGTTTCTAGTGAAGCCTTAAACAAAAACAAACCTGTATCTGGGTGATACAAGTGAAATCTGTTTTAAATTTAAATCTGGTTTATGGGTGAAAAGTTCCTTCACTATTGTGGCCTATTAGGTGATTTCTGGGGACCCTGGTAGGGGCCCCTTCTGGCAGGTTTAGGGGGCTTTGGTGTGTAATTTCTGATGGGCACTTCAAGGTCAGCACTGGATAGAAAGGAGAGGATTTAGTATCTATAACAGACCAGCTGTATGCATTACCAACGTTTGAGGGCTTTCACAGAGTGTTTCATTGAATAAAGGAAAACACTCTGAGGCCAGTTGGTCAGACTTCTAAAGATCTCTAATTACCAGAAATGATGGTTGAAGTAAGTGGTGGGGTTGGGAGTGTGCAGGACACCATTTGAATATGCCTTTTGTTGTCTCTTTGTTTTTGGTTATCAGGGAATAATTTCCTTCTCTTTGATTTTTCTGCTAACTAGGTCGCATTGCATGTGTTAGCCAGAATCTGCTCATCAAATAAAGGATATTCACCTTCCTTACTCCAGATAAGTTAGCCAATGTCTTGCCAATGATTGAATGCAACAGGCAGCACAATCAACCTGGCTCCACATGTCCCTGTCATCAGTGCCTCTCCTTAAAGAATCATTGAAAGCTAGAGAAAGAAGGAAAATCATTTTTCCTAGACACCTGAGCCCAATGACCAGAAAGTTCAGTACAAAGAAGAGATTAACCCTGGGAAGCATGGTCAATTGGATGTTTTTCCCAATAAGCTTGGTGCCTGGGTCACTGAATCTTCTGTTGGAGATAGAATAGGTCTTCTAGCCAAGTCTCTAGAAAGGAACAGGCCACTTGGGAAAAAAAAAAGAAAATCAAAAAGGGCCTCTTCCTTACTCCCCACCCTTCTGATCCTATGACTGAGGCAAGGACCTCTTCTAAAAAGGGCTATTTTTAAGTCTATTAAACTAAAAGATCAGATAGAGCCCACATGAAGAGTAAATAGATCTATAGTGTAAAACAACATGGTACCATGGACAGGGCCCTGGACTTGGCGTCTGGAAGACCTGGACAAATCCTACTTCAGATGCAAGCTACATGACCCTGGGAAAATAACTTTAACCTCTCTGGGTCTCAGTTTCCTCTTTTTAAAAAATTAATGGGTTACACTCAATGACCTTTCAGTTGTAAGGGTTAATGGATTTAAAGATCTTCCCTGCCCCTAGGCTAAAGTGAACCTGAAGCCTGGGGTGGGAGGCTTGTTTTTCAGTAGATACTTCTTGATTGGCCAGTGAGTCAATAAGGTTGTTACATTCTCTGAGCCAGGAGAATGCTATATAAGCCCTGATGTGTAGCTTTGTTTTGGGGTTCACTTTGAGAAGCGTTCTGTGATTTGATCTGGATTCTGGGAAGCCGTTGTTGAGAGTCCCTCCTCGGCTTTGAAAAACCCAGATGTTGATTTGGTAGGGATATAATGGTTGGACAGTTTGGAAATCTGTCCACTTGATCTGTTGGGAAGTTGCCTTTGCTTGGCATTACATTACATCAGTTTCCATGCAGCTTTAAATACATGATTCTCTGACTTTTGCTGAATCTAAGAAGAAGAAATGAACCCTCTAGTCCTGAGTCCAGCAAGGCCATGCATTGCAATATTTATACAACCAGAAGAGAAGACTAACATCCAACAGTCCCTCAGAGACTATCAGTCAGGGAGCACAATATCTAGCAGATAGAACAGCATACAACTGAGGCCATGCATATGGTACACAGTAGAACACTGAGCAGAAAAACAGAAACAAGTGGGGAGCAGGCCAGGCAGCAGCCCCAGCAACTGCATTGCTCAAAGACCTCAGTAGCCTTGCAGCAACATATGATACCTTTATCTGTCTATCCTTCTCACTGGGAGTGTATATATATTTGTGGGAGAGCAAGTGCTAGGTTTAGGAGAAAATTCACTGCTTCTTTGCTTTCTACACCACTTAATTTAATGCCTTTGCTTTAAATTAAGTGTGTCATCTTTCTGACCATTAAAGGTAGACCCACTAGAGAAATTATGAGCAGTGTTGTTAGTGGGCAGGAATGCATAGAACACTTTGGACCTAAGGGAGTCTTTTCTGTGGGGACCCATCCTACAAGTTTTGTAATCCTTTCAAAAGAGGGAATAAAAGAAGATGACATATCAGAGGCAACCAGATGAACTCTCAATATTCCCCTCCAAACAACATTTTAATAAAACCTCAAATCCAGTTTTGGAGTTACAGAGTCAACCAAAGATCGGCATGAGATATTTTTCTAACCTAAGAAAACTCAGGAGTTTGGAAGCTGTTTGTGACATTGGGTGGAATCCTGGAGCCCACACCCATTGTGGCAGCAAAAGCAGACAGAGCAAAAGGAGCATCTTCAGGATCCCTCAGACAAGAGATAATAAGGGAGCTAGTGAGTTATTTCAGGAGACTGTTTGATGGCACCGGGTACAGCTGGTATTGACTGGCAACTCAGTTGCCCATACACAGTTCTGGGTAAGATCCAGGGAAGATAGGAGTGCTGGGAGTCAGTCACAAGGAACAGGGGCTCTTGTCTCAACTCCAAGGCAAAGAAAGGATCAGCACTTGTGACTGCAGGGGATCAGAGACCAGGGTCCTTCCTGAGAAAAGACCAGAGTACAGACCAAGACAGCAGTGACAATATGTCTTCCAAGATCACATCACCTTGGAAGCACCAAAACCTTGCATACCCCAAAACTAGTTCAGAAAACAGTAGCACAAGAAAAGCCTGAAGATTAGTACAGTGCTTCCCCACCTCCTGGTGAGCAGAGCACAAGTATAAATAAAATTCAAAGCCAAGATATAGATTGGAAAATGAGGAAACAAGAACAGCAAAAAGAATTTACTACCTCACACCTATCAGAAATGACAAATGCTAGAAGGGATGAGGGAAAAAATAGGTACACTAATGAACTGTTGGTGGACTATTGAACTGGTTCAACCTCTCTGGAGAACAACTCAGAACTAGTCCCAATGGGAGTATAAAACTATACAAAGAATATCTTTGACCCTGAAATGCCACTAGTAGGTCTGTATCCAAAAGATATTAGATAAAAAGGAAAGGAACGTATGTATACAAAAATATTTAGAGCAGCTCTTTTTTGTGGTGGCAAAGAATTGGACCTCGAGGGGGATATTTATCTATTGGGAAATGGTTGAACAAGTCATGGGATATGATTGTGATAGAATACTACTGTACTATGAAAAATGACAATGGGGGTGGTTTCAAAAAGAAATGACAAGACCTATATGAACTGATTCAAAGTGAAGAGAGGAGAACTAGGAGATTATTGTTCACAGTAACAGCAGTGTTGTAATGGTGATAAACTATGAAAGATTTGGCTACCCTGATTAATACAATGATCCAAGACAATTGCAAAGAGTTCATGATGAAAAAATGCTATCCACCTCCAAAGAGAGAACTGATAAACTTTGAGTGCAATGGAAGTATGTATATGTATATATCTTTCTTTTTTGTTTCATATTAAAATATGGATAATAGAGAAATATTTTTTGTGTGATTTCATGTGTATAATTGATATTATGGGGTTTGCTTTCTCAGCATTAAGAGCAGGAAGTGGGAGAGAGTGACAATTTGGGACTCAAAATTTAAAAAGAAAAATGTTAAAAATTAAATAATAAATCTAAAATGCTTTTTTAAAAAGGAATAAAATTTGTTTGTAATGGTTATGGTTGATGAAAACATATTAGACAATTGGGTGATATGTGCATGGAGTGCTTAATATGGAGGCAGGAAGCAGTGAGTTCAAAGAAAGCTTCAGATAATTAGTAGATAAGTGACCCTCAGCAGCCAAATAACCTTTTTCAATCTCAGTTTCCTCATCTATAAAATAGAGATGATAATAATAGCACCTACCTAACTGGGTTGTTGTGGATATCAGATGAGCTAACACATATGAAATGCTTTATAATGCTCAAAGCATCCTATAAATATTATTATTTTCACGTGTATTTCTAGATGTTCACTAACTAACCATCTGTTAAATGATCTATTCAGCAGTTTTCCATGTACCAAAATCAAGCGTATTGGTCTATAGATTTGCAGACTCTGTCTCTTGCTTTTTTTCCCCCTTAAATTGAAGACATTTGTTCATTTCTAGTAATGTAGCTACATTCCTTTTCCTCTTGATTGTTCCATCATCTCTAATGTTGGCTCAGCAATGACATCTGCTGGCTCCTTAAGTATCCAAAGATGTAGCAAATCTCTGTCAAGTGACTTGAATTCATCAAGCATAACGGAGTTCTCACTGACCGTCTCCTTGAGCTTTTGGGGTGTAAGTGCCTGTTGGACATTTGTAATCTGTCCTTTTCAAAGCAAAGGTCCTTTTCTTAGGTAAAGAAAACAGAAAGAAGATGAGAATTAAGCAGCTCTATTCTCTTTCTTGTGTCACGTATCGTTCTAATTATCCTTAACATCAATCCCCTTCCTTCTTTGATCCTCCTCTTTCCTCAATACAAAAGAAAAACGCCTTTTTTAAACTGTCCCTGGCTTTATTTGCCAGCTTCAGCTGATTCGGAAATTCAGTGCATCTGACCCATTTTTACAGGACTGGCTCAGGCTCTTTTATTTGTCCTTCTTTCTTGCCCTTGCCTCTCTCTTCTGTACAATTTTTATATACTCTATGATGATTGATGAGTTTCCTAGATGTCCATAGTGTTCTCTTAAGAAACTCAGGCTTTTCCTTTTCATCAGAATTGTTTCCCTTTGTGTCTTAAGAATGTCAGTCTTAGGGGCGGCCAGGTGGCTCAGTGAGTAAGAGCACCGGCCCCAGAGTCGGGATGACCTGGGATCGAATCTGGGCTCTGATACTTAGCACCACACCCAGAAATAACTGGCCGTGTAACCTTGAGCAAGTTACTTAACCCCGATTGCTTTAAAAAAAAAAAAAGAATGTCAGTCTTGAGAGGTTTTCATTCCTCCTGGGCTTCCCTCCTCTATAAAAATGTTTGTCCTTGGGATCTTTCCTACCTTTTGTTTAAACTTTTTTTAAATCTATTCTCCCCAAACCTAGAATTTACATCAATCTATAAACAAATATTTTCTTCTCTGTCACAAACTTTAGAAAAATCATAACTTCTTGGCAAGATTCCCAGTCATTTCCATTCCAGAAATCAGTTCTTT
Source organism: Petaurus breviceps papuanus (assembly GCF_028583685.1). Lineage (NCBI taxonomy): Eukaryota > Metazoa > Chordata > Mammalia > Diprotodontia > Petauridae > Petaurus > Petaurus breviceps. The sequence continues at coordinate 27,587,307 of NW_027185759.1, forward strand.
GCTGATTGAAAATCAGAATTAGAAATGAATTTTCTTGTTGGTTTCTTTTTCTTTTCAAAATAAAAGATCATTAAGGCAAGTCAAAAATAAGTAAGCCTATTTTTCAATTATGGATTGGAGTACATGACCATTATTGAATTCCCTTCTAAATCAGAAATTTTGAGATTTGATGATATTGGATAACAACCCCTCATTATTATCTTCAACAACACTCCTATTTCTTACTTATCCTCCCATCTGTCTCAACATTCATTATTTTACTCCAATTTTTTTTTCCAACTCTGAATTCTCTCCCTCCTACTTCCCTCACTAAGAAAATATAAAAAACATAACTTACTACAAAGTAAAGTAAATGATTGTACTGGCCTTGTCCAAAAATAAATGCCTAAATTCAACTCTGAGTTCATCACCCCTCCATCTAGAAGTGTGTTGCATGTTTCAGCATGAGTGCTCTGGAATTGCAATGGGACCTTGAGTTCGTCAGAGTTCCTAAGTCATTCTAAGTTATTCGTCTTTACAGTATCATTGTTGTTACATTATTCAGTCATTTTTCAATTGTGTATGAATCTCCATGATCCCATTGGGGGTTTTCTTGGCACATTCTGGAGAATTTTGTCATTTCCTTCTCCAGCTCATTTTACAGGCAAGGAAACTGAGGCAAACAGGGTTATGTGACTTTCCCAGGGTCACAAGCTAGTGACTAAGGTGTGACTAAGGTGACTAAGTGATTTGAACTCAGAAAGATGAGTCTTCCTGACTCCAGGCCTGGTACTGCAGCACCAGCTAGCTGCCCCCAACAATATCATTGTTATTGTAATTCTCCTACTCACTTCATAAACTTCCCAGATTTCTCTGAAATCATACCCTTCATCATTTCTTACAGCACAATAACATGTTGCATTCATGTGCTATAATTTGTCCAACAATTCTGTTGGGGTCCTAGTCCCAACTCCAGCCTTATCTTACCTTATACAAGGTCTTCAGACATCTCTGGCTTCTTGTCTCCAAGAAGAACTTACCCCCACAGAACACCCAGGACATGGAAAGTATGATGTGAAGCTGTTTATTCCCTTACATCTTAACAGCACCACAAGCAAGCACAGGAACAGGCACAGGAACTAACTCACTTCCAGGTGGAACTAGAACTAAGCAGGAACTAACTCACTTTCTCTGTCTCCCCAATTTATAAGCCTTGCGGGGGCACGCCTTGCGGGGCGATCATGTTCTTTCCCCGAGTACTTTGTATAAGACCAAGGAGCAACGTCCTTCCCGGAAGTACTCTATGCACTGCCAGGCAGAGTATCACTCTCGCGTCACTGCGCCCAAAACTCCCTTATCCCTGGTTGGTTAACCCCCAGGCAAAGCTGTCCCAACAACATCCCTCGGAAAGCCACGTGCACCCCCTCCGGCTGCCCCCTTGTCACCTGTCATGTGGGAGCCGATGGCGCACTCTCCTGAGTGCAGGGCAAAGGAGTATGTGTTAAGAGGAGTCTGTGTTTATGGGGCACGCTCAGTGCCACGTTGGCCTTTCCCAACCCAGCAGAGTCGGCCCCCACGGCCCTGCGCTCAATGCCATGTCGGCCTTTACGCCCGGCAGAGTCGGCCTCGGTATCTCCAAGCCCCTGCCCCTCAGAGGTCATGTGCACTCCCTCTGAAATCTTGTGACTGCCTCAGTCTCTCTCACACTCGCGGCTCTAACACAATTCCCCTCACTATTCTTTTATATCTCTTTTGTTGGTTCAACTTCCTACTTAAGCCCTGTAAATGTGTCTCCCAAGTCTGTGTACCCAATCCTTTTCCCCACTTCCTCTATCTCTAAAATGTCTCCATTAAAGCATCTTCATAGTATCTATCATATAATACTTAAGTCAGATAAAACAGAGGATTATAGGGCCCAGGTCCCAAGTTCTCTGGATTCTACCTACGTAACCTTTCTTTTATATGAACTTTTCCTCCTCCAATACTGGCACCAGGGTTTCAATAGTCTCTTATAACTTCTAGTGAACTTTTGCAAGACTAACTATTGGTTAGTCTTCCTGTCTCAAGTCTCTCCCCACTACAATCCAGCCTCTACTCAGCTCTTGAAATTATATTCCTAAAGCCCAAGTCTGTTCATGTCACTTATCTCCAATTAATAAATTGTGGCTACCCTATTACTGCCAGAAACAAATAAAGATTGTGTTTGACTTGAACCCAAGACCTTAATTTATAAATCTTTTATAACCTGGACCTTTATTTTAATTTTCTTATGCCTTTTCTCCTCCACATACCCTGAGATCCAGTGATAAAGGGATCCTTACTGTTCTTGACACAAGACTTTCCATCTCCTGTCTCTTGGCATTTTCTCTAGGCATGCCTGAATTAGCCTCCCTCTTCATCTCTGCCTCCTGACTTCCTTCAAGTCCCTTGTAAAATTCCACCTTCTGTAAAAAAAATTTCCCTATAACCCTTAATCCTAGCACCTTCCCTCTAAAATTATCTCTCATTTATTTTGCATGTATCTTGCTTTTGCATAGTTGTTTCCATGTTGACTCCCTCATTAGAATGTAAACTCCTTGAGGAGAGACTTCCTTTGACTTTCTCTGCATTGCCATTGCTTAGCATAGTATTGGGCACATAGCAGGTGCTTAATAAATGTGTTTTGACTTAAAGTTCTATTTTAAAATGAATGTTTAAAATTGTCTTTCTGTATAATTGGAAAAAATAAAATAGTATAAGCAGAAAAAAATAAATAAATGTATGTTGATTTGACTTACACCTGTAAAGGGGATTTATAGACCATTCAGTCCAAACACCCTGAACCCAAAAGATATTAAGTAAATTGTTAAAGTTATACAGCGAGTGAATGGAAAGGGTCAGAATTGGGATCCAAGTCTTTTCATCATACTTTTTCCAACACCTTCATTTATCAAAGGAGAAAAATGAGGCTCAGGGAAGGCAAAGGACTTACCCAGTCACACAGGCAGGAAGTATCAGAGACAGTATTTGAACCAAGACTCACTGACTCCAAAGTCACAATATTTCCCACTATAGTATACTAAGCAGTCAGCCTCCTAACATTTACTTCAAGGAGCTTGGAAACATTGCAGGATTTGGGGGTCATTATAAAAGTAAGGAGTGGGGATACAAGAAATGACATCTGCTTAATGTTATAGGATCAGTTCTTAACCATGCTTAGACCCTGCCTTCTACATGACCTAGAAGACAGGGACCTTGTTCAACAAGGGAACACAGCTTGCTTGAAAAGGAAATGCTTTCTGGAACTCACTGGGGGGTCTGTGTTGTCATATGTCCTTGAAATGTCATCACAATATAATTCCCCGAAGGCAGAATACCAAATATGAAACATTCGCTATTTGTGCTGTACAACAGATTCTGGAGAGATGAGGAAAATGGGTTGTAATCTTGTCATTACACCTACATGGAGCATTTTAAGGGAGTAAGCCGATTTTTCACATAAGCAGTGAGTACCTGCACAGCTTGCAGATAATAGAATAAAGAAAACAATGTGTTTTCTCTTCCTAGCAGAGTCCCAAAGGATAGTTAGTGAACATTAGAGGGAGGTCAGCTGACACCTCTCTAGTATCTTCAGTCTGAGTCAATCCAATTTAGTATTTATGAAGCATTTATTTTGTGTGAGGGGCACTACAGCCTAGTTATACAGGAGAGCCAGGAAGACCTGGGTTCAAGTCCTATTCCTTACACATACTGGCTGTGTAAGTCACTGAACCTTTCAGTGTTCTAGGTAATTTTTTTTAAAGCAATCGGGGTTAATTAACTTGCTCAAGGTTACATGGCCAGTTATTTCTGGGTGTGGTGCTAAGTATCTGAGCCCGGATTTGATCCAGGTCATCCCGACACTGGAGCCGGTGCTCTTACTTGCTGATCCACCTGCCCGCCCCCTAGGTAATTCTTTAAGCCTGAGATTTCATAAAAGAATTTATCTGCATTAGCTGAAGGGAGTTTTTTTTTGTTTGTTTCTTTGTTTTTTGGTATCCTTTATCCAGGAATTTTCTCTAGCAATGGAATCACAGGTCCAGTCTCTATGGCTATTCTATTATGTGTAAAATAATAGGGATAAAGAAATTTAAAATGGTTCAATGCCTGCCTTCAAGCAAACTTCCAGAGACTGCATTAGGAGAAATAAGTATAACACAAGTATTCTAGACCATTGATGGTCTAGACCATTGATGGGGAACCTGCAGCCTCAAGTTCTCACGTGACCCTCTATGTCCTGAAGGGTGACCTTTTGGCTGAGTCCAAGTTTTACCGAACAAATCTTTTTATTTGTTCTGTGAAGTTTGGCGTCTGTCAAAGATCATACTTGAGGACCTAGAGGACCACATGTGATTTTGGGGCCACAGGTTCCCCACCCTTGAATTAACAATATACAATTCAGGACAGAGTTATCATGCTATAGAGGCTACAGAGTAGGTCTCAAAGTGAGGATGACCTGGATTAAGGTGAGCCCCAGATGGATCCTGACTATATAACCCTGGACGAGGTACAAACTCAGTGCCCCAGTCAACTCCCTAAGGATGGAGAGCTACCATTGGTAGATGAGTTCTTAGGCCAAGTAAACTACAGATGTGGATTTTACAATGCCAGGGGATAGTGGAGAGAGAAAAACAAAGAGCATGGAACTTGGAATTGGATTCACACAAATCTAGCTTTAAATCAAAGCCCTGCCACTTAAGAAGAATGGGATCATGGGCAAGCCATCAACCCTTAACTTCTTTATCTTTGTAAAAGGGGGGATACTATCCATGCTACTCTTTGTGGCTGCTATTAGGAAAGGTTTTTTGCAAACTGGAAAGCCTGTTACACATAGAGTTGACATTTATAGAGCACTTTAAGGCCTACACAGTTCTTGGCCTACATTACCTCACTGATGCTCCCAGGAACCCTACATCCAGTGAATTAGGTGAGTTTTTTACTCTAATTTTATAGGTGACGAAGCTGCCATTCAGAGAGATCAAGTACCTGGCATAGAGTCACACAGCCAGAAAGCAGCAGATTTGAATCCATGTTGGTCTTGATTTGGGGTCCAGTGGTCTTTCTGCTACTAATTCCTCATGTAGCCTTTCTGTATATGACAGATAGTAGGTACAGTGGAGCACAGTGCTGATCTTTGAGTTACTAGGACCTGAGTTCATTTTTTTCCTCAGACCCTCACTAACTATATGACCCTCAGTGAGTCTCTTAGCCTCAGTTTCCTTATTTGTAAAATGGAAATAATAATAGTTCCTGCCTCCCAGGGTTGTCATGAAGTTCCAGGGAAATAACATATATAAAGTGCCTTGCAAAACCTAAAGCACTACAGAAATTCTAGGTCATATTTTCTATATACATATGAATTATGGTTATTATTGCTGATACAGATATTCCTAAACAGACAACATGCAATAAGGATTTTGCATAGTTATCATTCGTTTAGACCAGTCTGGGGTTTAGCATACTCTGATCTTCTTTTGGCAGGGGGGGTGAGGGGGTCTTTATGACTCTGTTTGTTTACTTTTAGTTTACAACATTCAGTATCACAATTCTTTGAGTTTCAAAGCATACTCTGATGTTAAAGAACCTGATTCTTGTAGGTGAAAATAAATCAGAATTCAGTTACATGGGGCAGCTGGGTGGCACAGTAAATACCATAGAGCACCAGTCGTGGAGTCAAGAGGACCTGAGTTCAAATGCAACCTCAGACAGTTAACACTTACTAGCCATGTGACCTTGGACAAGCCACTTAACCCTAATTGCCCTGCCTTCTCCCCTCTAAAGAAGCTAAAAAAAAAAGAATTAAGTTACATGATAGGTATAGGACTTGAAGTTTCATTGAGATAGAAAACTTCCAGGTAAGGAAACTCCCTTTACCAAGGCAAGTCAGCAGCTTCTCTGCAAGTGCTGTCTCACACAGATGCCTAGAGCTCAGAGCTATCAGGGAATTAGTCCAGGGTAACAGAGACAGTCAATGTCTCAGGCAGGACTGAAACCCAGGGCTCCCAATTTTCCTAGCCTCTGAACCATGCTGCCTCTCGTTATATAAATAACAATGAACAAATTAGCAGGTGGGGAAGGGGAGACCTGAGGTTCAGAAAGAACATTCAAATTAAAGACTTTAAAATAATGATTCTTTCAGTGCCTAAAGAGGCCATCATCATTTCTGTCCTGCCCCTCCACTGAGAAATCATCAGCATTTCTCACCAATTCCATCTCAACTAATGATCTTAAGGTGTGGTGAAAGAATAAGCAGATACTCCTTATAGAAGATCCATGCTTGTTTTCAGGAATCAGTAAATGTGCTGCAGTCCAATTCTTAGCATAAAGAAATGTGAAAATTCACTCAGATTGTGTAGGAATGGAAAAAGGAAAATTTACTACCTGCTGCCAAATTACTCAGCACTCCGATTGCTTTGTGCTCACACAAAGTAAAGAAAAACTTCCACTGTTACAGATTTTAATCCACACATGCCTGCCCACCTTATGTGGATCTTGTCCATGTGCTTCCAAACATTTACCACAGAGGGACCATCCAACACTCTAGTCTTCCCTTCTTTTCTCCCATGAGGGTCCAGGTGGAGCCTTTTGGCCTTGCCATTGCTGTCTCATATCTCTTCAATAACCCATTTTCTCTTCCTGTCTTTCAATTCCTTGATGATGTCCTTCACTCCTATTCTTCTTCGGAAATTATATAGCTTTATGACATAGCTTGCTCACATCATACACTTTTATTGTCTGCTGTATGACTTTCCAGGGGGCACATCTTCACCCTGATCTACCCCTATTTAGCTGTCTATGGCCTCTGTTTTTGCCTCCGGGATTTTTCAGTGAGCCCTGGATTTATTCTGTCAATCCATTTCTTCTGCCTTTGCCTCTGTGTCAGCCTACATCTTGCCTGCCCACCTGTGCCCTCCTTGCTTTATTGCCTTTCCAGGGTACTCTCCATCAGTCCCAGAATGAGGTTTCTGGCTTCTGCCATTAGCACAGGATAATATCCAGTGTTCCTATTCCCAGACCAGATCCATGTGGAATTGCCAGCTCTTGCCTCCTATCTGGACCCCCTTCCCCAGGATGTAACTTTGCCTGCTTCCACCTATTGTGAGATGGGCTCTTTGGGCCTCACAGAACTCAGTAGCACCATCTGCTACAGGGCTGGAAATTGAGGGATTGATAGGAGCAGTTAAATCACCTTCTACCCTCAATGGACGTCTTTCCAGGCATTTGCCTGAAGTCATTTTTCCATGATTAGCATATTCCCATCCCATCCTATTCATCCATCCCAGAGATTGTGACCCTCCAACTACCATTGTACAAACCCACTTCACCATCCTCCACTGCCCACTACTTTACTCTCATTCCCCTTAATCCAACTCTTTCAACCTATCTCCACATCTACCCACCTCCTCCACTGATCTACTGTTAAATTTCCTTTCATTTCAAATATTTTCCTTTCTCACTCATTCCATCTTCCTGCACTCACTGACACCTAGATTCCCCTGATGACACAACCTCTTTGGTAATCCTTTCTGTTACAGCTTGCACATTTACTTATGCCTCCAACTTACAGGTTGTGTTGTGGGAATTGGAATCTCTCTGAACCACCATCACTCAGCAACTTTGCTTTTGAGATTCTTTCAAGTAATATTTACAAACACAATATATAATCCTCTAAAAATACAATCACTTGATTCATCTATCACTACTAATATCATCCTATGTCTCTCCTCCATTTTGTGGCTAAACTCTTTGAGAAGTTCATCTACAATCGATGTATCTACTTTCTTTTCCAATATTCCCTTTCAATTGTCTAGAATCTAGCTTCTGACCTCATCATTCAATTTAAACTGCTCTCTTAAAAGTTATGAATGTCAAATTCAAATGTCAAATGCCAAGTCTAATATCATTTCTTCAGTCTTTCTCCTTCTTGTTCTCTCTACAGCCTTTGATAATGTTGACCACCTTCTTCTCCTTAATAGTTTTTTTTCTCTCTCTCTAAACTTGAATGACACTTCACCATACTGGTTATTCTACAACCTATTCTTTATCAGTCTTGTTTGCTGGATCTTTGTTCTAGTCATGTCTGTCAATGCTGGGTATCTGGGTAGCCTTCTTCTAATATCCCTCTCTTCTATTTAATTCAATGACCTCATCAGCTCCCATGGATTCAGTTATCATCCCTAAACAGGTAATATTTAAGTCTATTTGTCCAGCGTTGACCTTTCTCTTGGCCTTTAGAATGGTACCTCACATTCCCTATTGGACTTTTTAGCTAGATATCCTTGGGAAGCCTTTGCCCCGTTGGATATCTTTCCTATCTTTCTCTGACCTCCTCTTGCCATCTGCTATTTTTACCTACTCTTTGAGTCACTGCTGCCCATATTTTTGCATCATCTTTCTTCATGAGATTTTACAGATTTAAACAAATTTATGTTTTAACCCAATGATGCTATTAGCAGCTATCTCACTATATCAGGTAAGTATGTCATATCTGTGCTGATTAAAAGAGTGTATTTTCTAGGCTCTTTTTCTCAATTAACCTTGGTGTAACTTCTGAATGAAAACTTTACAGTTGGTATCAATATCATTTCTGTTGTCTCAAAAATCAGCTTTATTTTGTTTCTTTTCTGTATACACTATACACTCTGCCTACCCTGATAGAATGTAAGTTCTCTGAGAGCAATGACTTTCATTTTTATCTATGTATTCCCAGGACCTCACACAATCTCCTAAGCAGAAGTTTACTACTGGATTGATATCCCATAAAAAACTAGTGCTTTGCCATACACAGCTGCTGTGCAGGGGAATCTCTGCATAGCTAGATACCTGCTGGCAGTAGTCTAGCTGGCCCCGACCTCATCTTCACATGCTGCCTCTTTTCCAGGTATATGGAGATGTGAATGTATTTTTCCCACCTAGCAGCATGGCATTATTATATTTGGAAGAGAAAAAAATCAGTTATACACCCAGACACAGAAATAATATCAAAGATCAATGAACTGATAGTTTCACCATGCTCTGCCTAGTCAAGTAAATCTGGCCCAATTGCTTTGAGTCATTGATAAGCTCCAGGGCATCTACGCAAAGATGCCCATCTAGACAAAGATGAGAAAGAACATCAAGTTCATTCCACATGAATATTGGACTTGGGGAAAATGTGGTACTTCTCTCCAAGGTCTGGATCTCTGTCATGTTGAAAGAGGCATTTGAAATTAGCCTGTTTCACCCTGGATGAACAAGCTAAACCAAGGGGTGAAAATTGCAAAGAGCAGCTGTTGCCTTGATCTAAGGACAAGACCTTCTGACAATTTTGAACAGCATCTTTTATGAAAACATAAGAGGCTGCCTCAAGAGGCAATCTTCCTCAGCAGAGGCAAAGGATGGAGAGCCATTTGTAATGTCCTCCCTGTAGAGTAGAATCTTGTGTAGGTACAGGCCTCTGAAGTCCTTATAACTCTAAGATTCCATGATTCTGATTTCATAATAGCATTTATGGTCTAGCCATGCCACCAGTCCTTAAGCTCTTGATGAAAGATAGCCTATTATTTGAGCTTCTATTGAAACTGGCTTCTGTCTTTATTTCACCCAGAAATCCCAGCTGGCATACCTGAAAGAGATGAGGCTCCAGTCTTTGTCATATTGTGCTGGCTACAGATATTCTCTCCTTGAACTTCATCCCCATCATCTATGTGGTAATGAGCTGTACAATTCTCTGCATATAGTTTTAGTCAATAAAACTACTACTATTTCTTTTGTCACTCTCTTTAAGGTCCTTTTCATTAGCAAGCACACTTTAAAAATTAAAGTTTTAATCATGACTTTTGTTTTTATATACCTGCTATTTCTGTATATACCCTCTGATCTTCATCTAGTGGCCACTATTTGAACCATCTACTATAACAAAGAAAAATTGTTAAATAAGAACTGGCCCAGAAAGCCCATCTCACAGTGAATATAACATTCAGCATCCACAGTCCCTGGACAGCTCCAAAGGAAAGAAGATTCAGTTGCTCCTCTCTTCATTGGTGCCAAGGTCAATCATTATAATTACACAATGGGTGGTTTTGTTTTGGTGTTCTTTTCATGAATGCTAGCAGAATCATCATGTATATGGTTTTCCTGGTTTTGCTTACCTAACTGCATCAATTCATACAAATTTCCCGATGTTTCTCTGGATTCTTTCTATTGTTCATCTCTTACGGCACAGTATGTGATTGCTTCATAGGTCATAATTTGTGTATCTATACTAGAGTCATGGACACCTTTTTTGTTTCTTATTCTTTGCCACCAAAGAAGGTTTTTCTATGAATGTTGATACATAAAAACAACCACAAGAACCAAAAAAATTGAAACTAAATGCCATGATATTATAATGACCAAGTTTGGCACCAAAGAAGAAATAAGAGCGTGCCTCTCTTCTGTTCCTAAAGGTGAGGGTCTATGGGTGAACAGAACTGCATACAACACCAGATGTTTTCAATATGTTGGTTTGGCTTAATTTTTTATCTACTTTTTTCATATTTGTACTGAACTATAGTTCTTGGGGAATTGGTAAAGGAAGAGATATAAATACAAATTCAATAAATAAAATTTTAATTTAGAAAGGGGATAGTTGAATATACATCAACTCCTTCTTCAGAATGTAAACTTTCTGAAAATAGGGACAGTTTCCCTTTTGTCTTTTATCTCTAAAACTTAGCACTGTGTCTGACAAACAGTGCTTGACAAATGCTTGTTGATTGACTAAGTCCCAATTGTGTCTACATAGGAAAGCCTCCATCATTATCATTATTGTAATTGTTATTATGATTCTTATTGTTATTAATTTGGGCTTAGGCAAAATCATTTCAAAGGACAAGTCATATGATGAGTTTATCAAATAGGCCAGATATTTTGTAATCCATTTACCAGGGAAATCATAGCTCAGATGCAGCAGCTGGTTTTCAGGGAGTGTTGGCTCATTACCCTTTTTTTCCATCTGGGTTGACTGAGGTACAAGTCAATCAAGTCAAGAGCCAGAGGTCTCACAGGGAATGGAAGGTGGCCAGAAATAAAATCCCAGGGCTCTGCCATTCTAATGCATTGACTTCTTTATTCATCAACTCAGCTTCAAGAACAAAATTTATTTTAAAACATAGTTTACTGCTCTTCTAAAAAAGTGAAAATTACAATTGTATTATAGTAATAATAATGATTATAGATGACATTAATGTATAATATTAAGCTTGGGAATTCTTTTCCATATAATATCTCACTTGAAAGATAATAAGCCTGGGAGATAAGTCTACAGACATATTATCTCCATTTTATAAATGAGAAAAATGATTCTCAGAAAGATTAAGTAAAGAGATCTAGAGCTTCAAGGAATAAAAGGCCATGTAAAGCAACTCCTTTATCTTGCAAAGAGGGAAATTGAGATCTGTGAATACTAAGTGAGTTCTCCAGGTTTTTAAGGTAGTAAATGTCTAAGTCAAAATTTAAGAACCAACATCTTCCTATTTCTAAGTCTATTATTTTACCTAGTATGCTAGGTTGAATATTGGCTCCAGTTAGAATAATCATGGTTGTGAGATCAAGTTTGCTCTCTCACAGGGTCCAATAGACAGCTTCATACATTCTATCATATATTTTCCCTGGTAGTTATCATGTACCCTGCTATTCCTGATGGTTCAGATGGTTCCACCGTCTCCATCTATATCTTGAATTTTGGCACTAGAGACTATATGATGCTTATTGAGAAGTATCTGACATGACCCACTATCCCCAGCCAATGTCAGGCATGCTTTATGCCCAGTGCCTACAACATATTTCTGTCTGCTCTGAGATCACAAACTCTGCACCTTTCCATGAGCACTCTCTCTGCATCTTCTGGACCAGAGACTGTGCTCTAGGCCCTAAAGTTTATGGATCGAGCTCAGCTCTGGAATCCCTGCCCTGGCGCCCATGTTATACTGCTTAGAGAGTTCACCTGAGTACCACTCATGCCTCACTATTTTTAGCTAGTTGCCACCATGTTCTACATTCCACCCAATATCTCTTCTTTGTACCCACCTAGCCTCCATGTGAGTATCTCCTTCCACCTCCCACAATGCCCTTTTACAATTCAGCTCTGGAACCATAATGGAACACATTTTGTAATTGCTAATTGAAACAGCAAGTCCATCAACTCTCCTATGGTGACTCTATTCACTATCCCAGTGAATTTGAAACCAAAACACCCCCTCTCTGGCCCTTAATTCTCTATAGGTATCACTCCCCTTCTATTCATGTCCTTAATACTTAGCATTGGTTTGGCAAATAGTAATACTTAATAAATGATTTTTAGTCATTCATTTATATATTTGAAGATAAACCATTAATAACATGTTTTCTCTACAGAGCAAAGAAAAAATCAAAATTTACAGAGTGAATGTGGTAAAAAAAAAAAAAACCATTTCAAACCTTCAAACCAGGTCCTTTTACTCATTATTTTTTTGCATCTTGTTTTTAAGAGGTATTTTAGGTGTCACATTCAATAGAGTGATGAAGATTTTAATTTAAATCTGTCTTCAGACATTTTCTAACTGTGTGACCCCAAATAAATCACTTAAACACAGTCTGCTTGGTTTCCTCAACTGTAAAATGTTGATAGTAATAACACCTGCTTCTCAAAGTTGTTGCAAATATCGAATAAGGGAATATTTGTAAGTTGCCTAGCATATAGTGTATATGCTTAATAAATGTTTCTTTCCCCTTTTTCTTCCTTTTCTGCAATACTACAATTCCTTGATCTGAATTTGAGATGAAGGCCCATCATTTCTTGCCCCGGAGAAGGTTCTTAATTTATTAGACTCCAAATTTTATGAGAATACAGAATTTATATTACTTTAACATTATAAAAGATCTGTAATTTCATTAGTGTAAAGGTGAAAGGGTTCTCAAAGATTATCTAGTCCAACCGTCATTTTGCAGATGAGGAAACAGAGTACTGTGGAGATGAGATGACACCCAAATTCACATCCATAGGAGGTGACAGAGCTGAGATTTGAGCTCAGATGCCAAGTTGAATCAAATTCCAGAAGTCTAAAAGACTGGAACATTGCCAATCTCCCACCCCTACAATCTTTACGTGGAAGAACTTACTGTCATAGAAGCAACCTTTTCATTGAACTTGTCAAAATACTATTAGGAGACACCCAGTTTTCCAGAGCTAAGGCCCAGCAAGCAAGCTATGTCCTGAGCTTGGTATAACAACAGTCCCTTGTGCTCACCCTTGGGATGAACTGATGATCCCTGAGATCAGGTAAGCACCAACAGGCCTAGAAATGAAGCCCTGCCATGAACTCCCTTTGTGTCCCTAGACAACCTTACCTCACTGTTTCTATTATGGCTTACCACTGTTGCTACACTCCACTGTTTGACTCTTTGTCTAGCCACACATGTATAAATCAAGGTTCAGTCCCACTGTCTCAAGTTCCCCCTTCTAGGGGCAGGGCTCCCAGATATGTGTCCTTGTTTGCAAGCCGTTTCCCTCACTTTGAAATTAAGATTTTCTTTGATTCCTGACTCTCCCATCTCTGGCCTGCTGTGTTCAGCTCCAGTAATCCACAGGTTAGAGGCCTGTTCAGTCCAGTTGACAAATAGATAACACCACATGAAAAAAATCCCTTGTAGGGGAAAAGATTTGAAGAGTTCTAAGCACAAAGTGTCTTCCATCAATGAGATTACCATTAAAGTAAGAACATTCTTAGGAAAGCTCAGATTGTTCGAAGTTTCATAAAAAAAGCAGCACCTCAGTTAGACCTTGAAGGAAGGGATTAAATTTTTAAAAATTAAATTTTTAATTTAAATAAATTTTATTCATTATTATTAAACAAAATATTGCAAAGGGTGCATATTACAAAGGTGGGCAGCCACCTGACCAAAAGTACAGAGGCAGGGGATGGCTGGTAAAGAACAGTTAGTCTGGGGCAGCTGGGTGGCACAGTGAATAAAGCACCAGCTCTGGAGTCAGGAGGACCCGAGTTCAAATTCGGCCTCAGCCACTTAACACTTACTAGCCGTGTGACCTTGGGCAAGTCGCTTAACCCCAATTGCCCTGCTTTCCCCCCTCCAAAAAGCAAAAAAAAAAAAAAATAGTCAGAAAATCAATCAACATTTGTTAAGCCCCTACTTCCTACCAAGACTGTGCTAAGCACTGAGGTTCCAACAATGGGCAAAAGACTGTCCCTGACCTTGAGAAACTCATAATGTAATGAGATAGAGTAGAGTCTGGTAGTTCCTAGATTGATTGGAACAAAGAGGGCAGAAAGGCAGTGAGAGTACTGGAGAAAGAACTGAATTTCAAATCTAGAGGAACTGAGCTCCTTGGACCCAGAGGCAGGAAGACTCAGGGTCAAATCCTGCTCCATACACTTACCATCAAGGCAACACTGAGCAAGTCATTCAGCTTTTTAAGCCTCAGTTTCCTCTCCTGTAAAATGTGTATAAGATGAGCCTAACTTGCAGATGAAATGTAGTATGCAAATCACATTGTAAACCATAAAGGCTACATACAAATGTGAGGAAAGGAAATATTTATTTTCCAAGCCTTATGCTCAGCTCTAAAAATTAAACTATAATGTGGGCAGCAAGGTGATTCAATGAATAAAGTACCAGACCTAGAGTCAGAAAGACCTGAGATCAAATCTGGCTTCAGATTCATACTACCTGTGTGACCCTTGGAAAGTCACTTAATCCTGTTTGCCTCTGTTTGCTCATCTATAAAATGAGCTGGAAAAGGAAATGTCAAACCATTTCACTACCTTTGGAAACAAACAAAGAAACCCAAATGTGGTCACAAAGAGTTGGACAAGACTGAAAACGATTAAACAACTACAAACTAGAAGGATACAAACACAAAAGCAAAGTCAGTCCTTGCCCTCAAGGAACTTACATTTTTTATTGGGAGAGAGACAATATCTTTAGGGGAGCTCAGCAGCCAGGAGAAAGCTATCTTGGCTTAAAAAGTTGGAAGGTCTGGTAAGGGGAGTCCTAATGGAATAAATAGACTGAGGTAGCCAGGCCAGAAGCAATACATAGTAGGAGTTGCTGGTTATGGTTATAGAATTAAGTAAGGGGTGGGGACCAGTCTATTAAGACAGAAGAACAGGGGACGCCTGGCAGAGAAGAACACTTGGCTGGAGCTGGATTTGAGGCACTGGTCAGAAAGGGATGTGCTAAGCCTTCCCAGCTGAAAAGGTTGAGTTCTCCAGGGCATGTTGCCTGATCTGGTTATTGGGATGGAGCTGGTACTATGAGCAGTGAAAAAATGCTAGAAAGGTAGTCTGGGGACAGACTGTGCAAGTCTAAGGAATCTGCATCCTAAAGAGAATGGTCACAGTTTTCCCCCTTTACTTCCCATGAATAGAAATAGGAGCCAGTAGCCATAATCTTAGTTCTCCCCAAATGCATTACTTTGAAATGAATCTGGAGATAGCACGTGATGGAGTCTTGTAATCAAACACAAAGATGGAACTGGACAGAACTGGTTTTGCTTTCTTTTTTTTCCTTTTAGTCCATCCACTCCTTTCCAGGGCAAATGCACTAAAGAAACAAGGACTGAAATCATCCTTCTCTGCCACTTGTTCACAATATATTATTATACTGGGTGAGTAGCTAAGGGACTTTCTTTTTCTCTGATTTTAAGCAGAAGCACAGCTATAAAAGCCATGAAGCAGTGGTCTGACACGTAGGAATTTATCCTAAAAGCCTCTAGACAAGGAGATCCCCAAACCTCCTTCAATGACCTACCCAGCCAAAGAGGCTTCATTATGGTTTATAACTGGGTACAACTGCAGCTGGTTTCCTCTCCTTCAGTAATTACTGAGAGTGGAACACTGCCATTCCCCATCTCCCACATAACTTAATTCTTTCTTTGCGAGAATAGAGTATAGGGGAAATGCCCTCTCCAATGTCACAGCACTTTTGGCTATAGTGTCTAATACAAAAAGGGCATCAATGACATTTCTGGATCAGAATTTAGGAAGCAAAGCTATTACCCTTCAAAGGCAGGGTGATATAGTGAAAAGAGTACTGCATCTGGAGCCAGAGGACCTGGGTTCAAATCCTGTCGCTGTGGCTTGCAGTCAGGTTGAACTAAAGTGAGTTACTTCACAATAGTTAGCATTAATATAGTTCTTAATGTTTGTAAAGCACTCTTTATATGTTATCTCACTTGATTCCCAACCACAACCTTAGAAAATAGGTGTTATTATTGTCCCTATTTTATGGAGGGAATAGAGAGAGCCTGGGGGAGGTTAAGTGTCTTGACCAAAGTCACACAGATGACTGAAGCAGGATTTGAACTCAGATCTTCCTGATTCCAGATCTAGACACTGTAGCTTCTTTCCCTCTCTGGTCCTCAGTTTTCTCATCTGTAAAATAAGAGGCTTTGGACTGAATGAACTGAGATACTTTCTAACTCTAGATCTGTGATCCCTAATCAATCAATTAGGGGTAAAAATCAGGAAAACAACTATAGGCCATGTAGATGATGAGAGGTTTAGACAAGACACTGTCCAAATCAGCTGCTAAGCATCACTTTTCTCATCTATGGAATAGGGGAAGGGGTTGGACTCAGCAGGCTCTACAATCCTTCCTGCTTCTCACATTCACTTAAATCCAATTCAACATTTTAAAAAATAAATCATTTACTATGTGCAAGATGTCAAAGACAAAATGAAAAGTAATCCCTAACCCTAGATGTTTACATTTTACTGAAGGATAAAACATCAATGTAGAAATGTAATTGCAAGATAATTTGAGGAGGGAAAGAATCTTAGCAATGAAGAATATCAGGGAAGACTTCCCATAGGAAGTGGAATATGAGTTGAGCCTTGAAGGAAGCAAGAATACTTGCTAAGAGTAGAGGTGAGAAAGGAATGCTTCCCAGGACTGGAGGCTGGAAATAAGATGCTGGGCTTTGGGAATATCAAATATTCCCATTTGAATGGGACCTAGAGTACATGAAGGAGAGTGATTGTGATTTGTCTTGGAAAGATAGAAAAGAGCCATGTTCTGAAGGCCTTCACGATTTGGTCTATATTTCATCCTCAAGGCAAGATTATTGAAGGGGAATGCCATACTCAGATTTGTACTTCAGGAAGATTATCTCAGTAGCTGACCATCCACACAGCTGGAGTGGGTGGAAGTAGGGAGGTCAGTTCAGAGATCTGCTCGGTGATGTTAGCCTGAGGCAGTGTGATACCGGGCCATCTGAGCAGAGAAGAGACAGATCTAAGAGATGCTCAAGAATGCCTGGTAGCTAAATGGAAATTGGGTGCAAGGAAGAGAGAAGAATGGAGAAGGACTCCAAAGGCTTAAACCCAGGTTACTGGTAATTTGGTGGTGCCACAACAGAAATAATTAAGGCTGTAGAAAACTTGGGTTGGGGGATGGGGAAAGCTAGCAAGTTTCATTTTGGTTCTTAATCATTAGGGAACAAAAATAAAAGTTTGGGGTCAGCAGAGAGTTCCATGAAATATGTGAGATGAGGCACCCAGATGTTATGAATTTGAATAAAACAGTATTATATTCAGAAAATAAAGAGAATGATTTCATGCTTTTCCTGGGCATGACTGCATTAAAGGGTAAGAGACAAAACATAATGGGTGACATTTGTGAATGAAATGACAAGAAGAAGACAGGGCAATAATCTCGACACCAAAATGAGTCACACTCATTTTAATTCCCTCTTGTTCTCTACCAGCATCCCATTAAAATATAAGAAAAAAAAAACACCCTACGACCATGAAATACAGCTAGCTAGGCAAGACCTTTATGAGCTTTTAAAGTGAACAGCAGGAGAACAGGAGTCAAAAGGGAAAGGATTCTCTTCCTTAAATAACTTCTGAGTGCTGCTCATTAATTCCTTTGGCTGCCAGAATGGAGAAGAAGCAAAAATGATGGGGCCTGAAACCTTTCTGAAAGTTGTACCAAGTCCCCGGTGTCCACCAGTTTGCTTTTAACTCTGTTTCCTTGGCCCACAGTCCAGCCAAACTTCCCAAACTCAACTTTTTCTCACCAGATGGATGGGTCTTAAGTTCCCCAGAAGCACAGTTCAAATTCCACCCCTATTCTCCTCCAAGTGTCGTGAAAAAATTATGACTTCCCCAAGCCAAGCAGAGGAAAGTGTTATTTGATCCTGGCAGTGATATAGCTCTCCTTGGCAGGCAATACAATCAGTTAACATTGTTAGCACTTTGGAGCTGTCTCCGACTCTGGTCTTGTTTTGGAGCTGATGAGCCCCCTGGGTGACTTTGGCTTCCAGGACAGCAGTTCTTTTGACAGCCTGCTGTGGCTACAGATGTCCGGACAATAGATAAAGTTCCTAACCCTTGTTTCTCTTTTGGTCTCCAGTGGAGCACCCAGAGAGCTTGCAACAGAAGGTAAGGATGTTCAATGGTTTCTCAGGATGCCATTTGACCTGCTAGCCTCTAATGACTCCACACAGGATCATTGAAATTCTCTCAAAAGTGGCACCAAATTACCCATGAGTTTCAGATCAAACGATGATACTGTGAGTTCACTGTCACTGAATAGGTTGGATTGCCAAAGCTAGCAGTACACAAGATGCTTGTGGCTCTTGAGTAATTTTCCTTCATTTGAATGAATTCTATTTTATTAATTATCAATAGATATAAGCATCTCAACACACAAAGAGGAATTTTTCAAAGTAACTTTATGTGCAACTAGGACAATCTATAGGTCTATGATTCTGTGAAAAGTGGGCAGAATTTAGAGACAGAGGGATTAAGTGTAAATCCTGGCTCTGGATCTTATTACTTGTATATCCTTTGGCAAGTCCCTCAACTTTTCTGGGCCTCAGTTTACTCTTCTGTGAAATAAGGGATTTGGATTAGGGGGCCCCTTCCAGCTCAAAATCTTTAATCTTACCATTGCCTTTCTTTGCACTTAGCACAGTATCTAGAACACTGTAGGTGTTTAATAAATGCTAATTAACTGAATGACTACCATTATAGTTAGTAGTAGAACGCTGCTTGTGACCATGAGCCAGAGAGCTATTCTTCTTATAAATAAATTGAGATTGGCTCATTTTTTTCATTATTTTAAAGGGGAGGGAGATTGGGTGCAGACTAGTGACAAATTCCCAGTAGTTGTCATGTCATACATATCTTGAGGTGCCTACTATGTGACAGGCATTGTGTTAAATACTGGGGACACAAAGAGAGGCAGAAGCAGTACCTCCTTTCAAGGAGTTCGTGCAAACAACTATGTATAAACAAGATGTATACGAGATAAATTAGAAATGCCCTCAGAAGGAAGGCACTAAGGTGATGAGGGACCCGAAAAGGCTTCTGGGAGAAAGTGGGATTTGAATTGGGCCCTGAATTCATTCAGGGAAATCAGGAAGCTGGGACAAGAAAGGAGAAAATTCCAGGAATGGGAGACAACTAGTGAAAATGCCCAGGATTGGGAAATAGAGTTTCTTGTTGGAAAAACAGCAGACAGACCAAATTTACTGGATCAGAGAATACATGATGGAGAGAAAGGATGTGTGCTTCACATTTTTTCACTAATCCTTAACTCTTACCAGTTACAACTTAATCTAATTCTGCCTTTAATCTCTAGTTTTGAGTCAAATCCCCATTCCATCAACACATTGGGAATCCTTTCCTAAAAATCATAGCATCGGAGCCAAGATGGCAGAACAGAAGCAGCAACTTTTCTAAGCTCTCCTGTGAATCCCATCACTAAATTTTAAAAAGTGAATCTAAATGGATTGTTGAGTGTCAAAATCCACTGGGAGACAGAGTATGGCAGAATCCAGCCCAGGAAAGTGCAGGCATAGGCCTGGGCAGGGGGAGCACAGAGCACACGGGGGCACCAGTGCAGATTAGGGAGCAAACTACAGCACAGAAGAGTGAGAAGGAGCCCCAGGCAGCAAACTCACCCATCCCAATGACAATTTGCAGACATCTCACCATGGGGAGGAAGGATCCCTCCCAGCTGGGTAAGAAAAAGCACAGGGCCCACAGCAGAGACAGCAGCTTCTCCTGAGGCTCTCAGAAGTTTAAAAAGCACCTACCTGATTTTCTAGAAGCCAAGATGGCAAAGTAAACTCTAGCTGTTCTGATTCCCCCTCCCTGACCTAGAAAACCCAGAGACCAATGTCCCACTCAGAGTAAAATCCTGAAATAGTGGAAATAGCCTAAGTCTTAGGAGTCGTGGAGAAAGGGCACAACCGAGGCAGCAAGGAGTCTGAAGTGAAGGGCAGGGAGGGGTCCCAACAAGCCCCATCTCAACTGACCAGCAAGAGCTCCTGAAGCCCAGTGTGGTGGAGCCAGCAAGTAATAACAATATAAGCCCAGGTGGACCTTAGCATCACCAAGAGACGGTGCAGATACCAACACTGCCAGCCACCAGCTGTTGAGTCTGCCTGAGCTGTAGCCCAGGGGCATAGAGACAGAAATCTGAAGCAGCCAGACCATGGCTCCCCCACAGGTTACTCTGTGTGCCTCAGGGTAACTCAGGGGAAACACTAAGAATCCTGGCCTTGGCCTCAGTCTAGACACCCAGAGGCTACAGCACACAAAGTCAACCACCAGGCCCTTAGCTCCCAGCCTGAGAAATTAGGAAATAGGAAATCACAATGGAAAAGAAGGAAGTTGAGAAGGAGAAAGGAAAGGCAAGAAAATTGATCCAAGCTTATTATAGCAAGCAAGAACAACCAAATACAGAGGACAACAAGGACTCTATACTCACACCTGAGAATACAGAAGGAAATATGAACTGGTCTCAAATCCAAAAAGCATTCTTGGAGGAGCCCATGAAAGATTTTAAAAGCCAGATTAGAGAGATAGAAGATAAATTTAAATCTACAGTGACTAAATTGGAAAAAAAGTCTCACTGAAGAAAACAAATCCTTAAAAAGTAAAATTTGTGAACTAGAGAAATACCTCCCTAAAAAAGGATCTTCAAAAACTAACCAAAGAAAATAATTCACTAAAAATTAGAATCAGTTAAATTCAAGCTCAGGACTCTATGATGCACCAAGAGTCAATCAAGCAAAACATGAAGGTTGAAAAATTAGAAGGAAGTGTAAAATATTTCATTGGAAAGACAACTGACCTGGAGAACAGATCCAGGAGAGATAACCTAAGAATTATTGGTCTACCAGAAAGCCATGATAAAAAAAAAGAAGCTTGGACAACATACTCCAAGAGATTTTCAAAGTAAATTGTCCTGAAGTCCTAGAATCAGAAGGTAAGAGTTATCAAAAGAATTCACTGGACTCCTGAAAGAGATCCCAAATTGAAAATTACAAGAAATATAGTAGCTAAATTCCAGAATTACAAGGTTAAGAAGAAAATACTGCAAGCAGCCAAAAAGAAAAATTTCAAATATCCTGGAACTCCAGTCAAGATTACACAGGACCTAGCAGCTTCCACATTAAAATATTATGAGGGATTGGAATTTGATATTCTGTAAGGCAAAAGATCTAGGACTGCAACCAAGGATAAACTACCTGGCAAAACTGAACATAATCTTCCAGTGAAGGAGATGGTCATTTAATGAAATAAGGGACTTCCAGACTTTCCTGATAAAAAAAGCCAAAGCTCAATGGAAAATTTGATCTCCAATTACAAGATTTAAGAAGGACATAAAAAGGTAAACAAGGAAAACACACACACACACACACATGCACACATGCAAACTCACACACACAATTTGGGATGCAATAAGAGCAAACTGTTTACATCCCTATATGAGAAACTGATACCTGTCAATACTGAAATTTACATGATAATCCAAATCTTTAAAAGGGATATACATAGATAGAAGGTGTGGGTATAAATGAAGTAATCTGATGATAAAAAAAAACCTTATTAAGGGCTTCAAAGGGGCAGTAATGGGATAAAAGGAAAGGATGAGGCAGAAAAAGATAAATTATGCCATACAAAGAGGCATGAAAACATACTATAGAAGAGGGGAAGGAGAGAGGGAGATGAACATCATTTGAACATTCTTCTCATGGGTTCTGGTTAAAGAGGGATCAACATAATCAGTTAAGTTTAAGATTCTAATGTGAAAAGACACAAAAACTCATTAAACAGAGGAAAAGGAGGGAGGGAGAGGAGCACTGTATAAAATTTACTCTCATTGGTTTGGGGTCAAAAAGGGAATAACATACTCTGATAAGAATAAAAATCCATTGTTCAGGATGACCTGGATATCGAATCCCGGGCTCAGACACTCAGCACCACACCCAGAAATACCTGGCTGTGTAACCTTGAGCAAGTTACTTAACCCGATTGCTTAAAAAAAAAATCCATTGTGCCCTGTAGGTAGTAGGAAGGGTAAGGGGGGTGGGATTAGAAGGGAGAGGTTAGAAGGGAGGGAAAAAGTAGTAAGGGGAAAGGGTAGGTAAAGAAGGGGGGGTCACAGGGAGGGAATACTGAGGGAGGCAATGGTCAAAAGGAAAACCCTTAAAGAGGGAAAGGAAGAAGGAAGAAACAAAAACATAAACTGAGGAGGGAATAGGATGGAGGGAAAGAGACAGATAGTAGTCATTACTATGAATGTGAATGGAATGAACTCACCCATAAAACAGAGGTGGATAGCAGAATGGATTAAAAACCATAATCCTACAATATGCTGTCTATAAGAAACATATGTAAAACAAGGGGATACACACAGGGTAAAGGTAAAAGGCTAGAGGAGAATATATTATGCTCCAGTTAAAGTAAAAAAAGCAGGGGTAGCAATCCTTATCTCAGATAAAGCAAAAGCAAAAATAGATCTAATTAAAAGAGATATGGAAGGAAACTATATATATGTATTATGTAATATATATATATAATTTATATATATATATATGAAAGATATATGGAAGGAAATTATAAATATATATGTACCAAGTGATACAGCATCCAAATTCCTAGAGGAGAAACTAAGGGAGTTAGAGGAGAAATAGATAGCAAAACTATACTAGTGGGGGAACTTAATCTCCCCTCTCTGAACTTGATAATACTAACCTCAAAATAAACAGGAAAGAAATTAAAGAGGTGAATAGAATTTTAGAGAAGCTAGATGTGATAGATCTCTGGAGAAAACTGAATAGGGATAAAAAGGAATATACCTTCTTCTCAGAGGTACATAGCTCATACACAAAAATCGACCATGTATGAGGGCATAAAAACATCACAATTCAGTGCAGAAAGGCAGAAATATTAAATGCATCCTTCTCAGATAACTATGCAATAAAAATAATATGCAATAAAAGGCCATGGAAAGATAGACTAAAAACTAATTGGAAACTAAACAATTTAATCCAAAAGAATGAGTTGGTCAAACAAGAAATTATACAAACAATCAGTAACTTCATTCAAGAGAATGACAATAATGAGACAACATACCAAAATTTGTGGGATGCAGCAAAGGCAGTTATTAGGGGAAGTGTTATATCCTTGAGTGCATGCATGCATGAATAAATTAGATAAAATGGAAGTCATTGAATTGGGCATGCAATTGAAAAAGCTAGAAAAAGAACAAATTGAAAATTTATAATTTAATACTAAATTAGAAAAAATGAAAACCAAAGGAGAGATTAATAAAATTGAAATTAAGAAAACTATTGAATTAACAAATAAAACTAAGAGTTGGTTTTATGAAAAAAAAATAATAAAATTGATGCCCCTTAGCCAATATGATAAAAAAAAAGAAAGAAGAAAATCAAATTATGAGTATCAAAAATGTAAAGGGTGAATCTACCTCCAATGAAGAGGAAATCAAAACAATAATTAGGAATTATTTTGCCAAATTATATGCACATAAATTTGACAATCTTAGTGAAATGGATGAATATTTACAAAAATATGAGTTGCCCAGATTAACTAAAGGGGAAGTAAATTACTTAAATAACCCCATCTCAGAGAAGGAAATTGCAAAAGCCATCCGAGAACTCCCTAGGAAAAAATCTCCAGGGCCAGACAGATTTACTAGTGAACTCTATCATACATTTAAAGAACAATTGATTCCAGTACTCTAAAAACTATCTGAGAAAATTAGTAAAGAAGGAGTCCAATCAAATTCTTTTTTATGACACAAATATGGTACTGATACCTAAATCAGGAAGATATAAAACAGAAAGAAAATTATAAACCAATTTCCCTCATGAACGTAGATGCAAAATTTTTAAATAAAATATTAGCAAAAAGACTACAGCAAATTATCACAAGAATAATACACTTTGATCAGGTAGCATTTATTCCAGGAATGCAAGGATGGTTTAATATTAGGAAAACCATCAGTATGATTGATCATATCAACTATAGAACTAGAAGAAACCACATAATTATCTCAATAGATGCAGAAAAGGCTTTTGACAAAATACAACATCTATTCCTATTAAAAACACTAGAAAGTATAGGAATAAATGGAGCCTTCATTAAAATAATAGGTAACACCTATTTAAAGCCATCAGCAAGTATTATATATAATGAGGATAAGCTAGAAGCATTTCCAATAAGATCAGGGGTGAAATAACCATGTCTACTAACACCCCTCTTATTCAATCTGGTACTAGAAATGTTAGCAGTAGCAATTAGAGAAGAAAAAGAAATCAAAGAAATCAAATTAGGCAAAGAAGAAACCAAGCTATCACTCTTTGCAGATGATATGATGATATACTTAGAGAATCCTAAAGAATCGAGTAAAAAACGGCTTGAGACAATAAATAAATTTGGCAAAGTTTCAGGATATAAAATAAACCCACATAAATCCTCGACATTCCTGTACATTTCTAATGAAATTCAACAGCAAGGGACAGAAAGAGAAATCCCATTTAAAGTTACTGCAGACATTATAAAATATTTGGGAATCTACCTGCCAAAACAAACCCAGGACCTATATAATCACAACTATAAAACACTTTACACACAAATAAAGTCAGATTTAACTAATTGGAAAAACATCAATTGCTCATGGCTGGGTCAAGCTAATATAATAAAAATTACAATTTTACCTAAATTAAATTATATATTTAGTGCCATACCAAACAATTAACCAAAAAACCACTTTATACAGCTAGAAAAAATAGTAACAAAATTCATTTGGAAGAACAAACGGTCCAGAATATCAAGGGAATTAAGGAAAAGAAATGCTAGGGAAGGTGGACTAGCTATACCAGATTTTAATCTGTATTATAAAGCAACAGTCATCAAAACTACTTGGTACTGGCTGAGGAATAGAGTCAATGGAATAGATTGGGTACAGGAGACTCATACAATGACTATAGTAATCTATTGTTTGATAAACCCTAAGACCCCGGTTTTGGGGATAAGAACTCACTATTTGACAAAAACTGCTGGGAAAACTGGAATATAGTATGGTGGAAACTGGGCACAGACCACTATCTAACACCATATACCAAAATCAAGTCTAAATGGGTGTGTGATCTAGGTATAAAGGCTGATACTGTAAGCAATCTGGGAAAGCAAGGAATAGTTTACTTGTCAGATTTATGAAGAAGGGAAAACTTTATGACCAAACAAGAATTAGAGTGCATTATAAAATGCAAAATGAATAATTTTGATTGAATTAAATTGAAAAGCTTCTGTATAAACAAAGCCAATGTAACCAAGATTAACAGGGAAGTGGAAAATTGGGAAAGAATTTTTACAACCAATGTCTCTGATGAAGGTTTCATTTCTAAAATATACAGAGAATTGAGTCAAATCTATAAGAATAGAAGTCATCCCCCAACTAACAAATGGTCAAAGGATATGAACAGGCAGTTTTCAGAGGAATAAATTAAAGATATCTATAAGCATATGAAAAAATGCTCTAAATCACTATTGATTAGAGAAATGAAAATCAAAACAACCCTGAGGTAGTACCACATCTCACTCGTCAGATTGGCTAAGATGACAGAACAGAAAAATGACAAATGCTGTAGAAGATGTGGAAAAATTAGAACAATAATGCATTGCTGGTGGACTTGTGAACTGATTCAACCATTCTGGAGAGCTATCTGGTACTATGCCCAAAGGGCTATAAATGATATCATACACTTTGACCCAGCAATACCACTTTTAACGTTGTAGGCCAAAGAGATCATAGAAGTGGGAGGAAGACCCATATGTACAGTAATACAGGGTTATAAGTCAACTCCAAAAGACTCATGATGGAGAAAGATGTCTACATCCAAAGAAAGAATAGAGTTTGAATGCAGATTGAAGCAAACTACCTGCTTTCTGTCTTTTTCTTGTTTGGTTTTGTTTCTTTTCCCATTGTTCATTACATCGGATACAATCCTTATTTATAACATGACTAATGTCCAATGTGAAAGTATTTGTAGATCCTATACTTGATTACATGCTGCCATGGGAAGGAGAGAAAGGAGGGGGAGAAAATTTGAAACTCAAGGAATTGTGGAATCAAATCTTGTAAACTAAAAGTAATCAAACAAATTAGTAGAGTCAAAAAAATCATAGCATCCCAGAATTTGGAAAGAAGCCCTACTGCTGACTGGCCCAGCATCCACATGAAAGGAAACCTCATTATATAACATTGTGGACAAGGAGCCATCCAACCACTGCCAGAACACCTTCAAGGAAGAGAAATCCACTGCTTCCCGCTTTGGGACATCCCTAGTTATTAGGAAGTTGGTCTAATTGTTGTTTTCTTGTCATCTACCTCAAACAGCTTCATTGCAACATCCATTGCTCCAACATCCAGTCTCTGGTACCAAACAGATTAAATCTACCAGACTGCAGCAATCATGTCTCGCTTGAGTTTTCTCCAAGTTATAAGTCTCTATATTTTCCAAATGACCCTCACATGTTCAAACTGTAGACACTTCACTATACTCATTGAACTTGTCTGGCCACCTTCCCACTTATCAATGTCATCTTAAACCATAATGCCCTAAGCTGACCACAGCACTCCATATGTGGTCTGATGAGAGTAGAGTACATAGGGCTCTCATCTCCCTATTGGAATGTATGCCTCTTTTATTTCAGTCTAAGATTGTATTATTCGTTTTTTTTGGTTGTTACATGGCAGTGCTGACTCATTTTAAACTTGTGACCTGCTAACCTCTCCCTCTTCCCCCACATAATTTTCAAGACAATTTCTATCTAATCCTGCCTCCTCTATCTTGTTCCTGAGAAGATGAATTTTTTGTACTGAATTTCATCCTACTAAATTCAACCCATGCTCTTGCCTGTCACTCCCTTCCTGTCTTTGGTGCTATCCTATTCAGCAGTTTATTGGTTGAATTGGATAAAAAAAAACTAGACAGCAGCCTTATTAAATGTGTCTGTGACATGAGGAAATTTATGAATGGAACTGATAATCATCCAGAGGAACACAAACAGGCTGGTGAGGGGTCTGGAAAGCATTTTACCTAAAGAATTTCTTTAGTTGTGTAAATGTGACTTGGAGAAAAATGATGGCTATTTTTAATTATTTGAAGACTTAGACTTGGAAGGAAATGCTGAAGTCATGTGATATCATTCATCCTTTGTCTTACATAGTCCTTCTATCAGATATTTTGACTTTAAAATATTCTTGCAAGAGAAAGTCACCACATCCTAAAGCTGCCCATCTCACTTTTGGATATCTTTTACTGTAAGAAAGGCTTTGCACTTAGTACAGAATTAATTCAAAACATGTTATAAAATGAAGCCTAGTGATATTAAGATCACCATGATAGTTTTCTTTTAAGGGAGGCTGTAGATTGTAGAATCTATGCATGAAAAGCATTGTTATAAGATTATGACTGATGGTTTTGAGGCCATCATGACAATATCCCTGTAAGGGAGGTAGTAAACTTATAGAAGTCACTTATGGAAACATCTTTGGAAGATTAGTATAGCTGTGTCCCCCAGATATTATTTTGTGTACCATCAGCTTGATTTTTCCCTGATATGCAAACCCCCAGAATAAAATTTTATCTACTGTCAGCTGTTTTTTTTCTTCTTCCTGATGACAAACCCTCTAAAATCATATTTTTCCTCACTCTTGATATGCAATTTGGCCAGCTCCAAGAAGTTCATCAAAAACATAGTATAAAAACCTCACATTTAGAAAAGCACTTTGGAGCACACCCTCCCCTCCAGTAGGGCACACCTTTCTGTGGGGGCACCCCCTTTCTGCTGAAAGGACCCATGTCTCTAGGCTGCCCTTATATGAGTTATACTGGATGTTAGTGTGCATGCCCCAGTTGTATGGTGGGTCCCATATTCCTCTCACCCCTTCCCCCTTTTTTTATTGTTTACAATAAAGTTTTTTACTGAACTGACTTTTCTTGCTTTACATGTTATTGTCAGTACCCAAACTCATTAAGGAGTCATTTTTCCAGATATCTCTGGCTGGTCCACACTGCTTTCCTTAGACAGAAACTAGGTATCTGGACTAGGACTTAACTGATTGTCAATGACATCTACACCAGGAGGGTATGACATTGTCAACACAATTGTGGAAAGCAAGGGTCAATAGGAGAAGCCTGTGTTCTCCCAGGAGGGACCCCCTAATGCCAGAGGACTGTTTCAAAACATTGATACTTCACACCTTTTATCCTGGTTCTGGTATTTGGGCCCAATAGATCACATCTATTCCTTCTTCTATGGAACAACCTTTCAAATACTGAAAATTAGAGGTCATTCCCCAGGGAAAAAAAAACATCCCCAGTTCCATGCACAATAAAGTTTATAGTCTTCTCAGCATCCTGGTTGCTTTTCACCAAAAGCTTTTGAGTTTTTCAGTGCTCTACTTAAAATGCAACACCTAGAACTTCAAATAATACTCCAAGAGTGAACTGACCAGAACAGGTGAATCAAGAATGCTGTCTACCTCATTCTAGACTCTTGGTGTCTATTACTGTAGTCAAGGATAACATTCCCTTTCTATATTAGCAATACCACATTATTGGCACCATGAGCTTGCAGTCAACTTAAAATCCTAGGTATTGTTTAAAAATAATTTTATTTTTTTTCTTTTTGCTTTTTTTTGGAGGGCAATTGGGATTAAGTGACTTGCCTAAGGTCACACGGCTAGTTTTTGTGTTAAGTGTCTGAGGCCGGACTTGAACCCAGGTCCTCCTACCTCCAGGGTTGGTGCTCTATTCACTGTGCCACCTAGCCACCCCTAAAAATCATTTTCATTGCTATTCTTTGGTTTTGCATAAATAGATATAGACAGACGATAGCTGTTGTTCAGTTATATCTGACTCTTTGTGACCCCATTTGGTGTTGTCTTTGCAAAGATACTAAAGTGGTTGGTTATTTTCTTCTCCAGCTCATTTAATAGAGAGGAACTGAGGCAAACAGGGTTAAGTAACTTGTCCAGGGTCACAGTTAGTAAACATCTGAGGCCAGGTTTGAACTCAGGAAGATCAGCCTTCCTGAGTCCCAGGCCCTGTGTTCTATCCACCTAGCTGTCTAGATCGATAGACACAATGATCATTGAATACTTACTATGTGATCAGCCACAGTACTAGTTGCTGAGGATACAACTTCAAGAAAACAAGACAGTTTTACCCTCAAGGAGCTTACACTGCAATGGGGAATAACAATACATTACAGAAACCAGAGGAGTTGGGGCAGGGGCTGGTGGGAAAGTCTTAGAGAGAGAGTTAAGACAGGAATGAAGCAAGCATGAAAAGATGATCGGGACTGGCGTCTCATCAATCAATCAAGGAGAATGAACCTTAAAGTGAGTGTTTTTTCCAGGGTGACAAGCATGACAGTCATTTATACCTCATTCTAAGACTGATGTAACAAGTAAGCAAACTTATCTAATACACAGATCACATCAGGCAACTTCCACAGCATTCTCCTCGCAGTCACTCACCTCTCTCCTGTGAGGGAAGAGAAATGTTTCATTTTCTGTTTTCTATAACCTCCATACCCCGCCCCCCCTCCTACCATTATCCAGGGGTTGAATCCTTTAGTAATCCATCCATTCATTCACTCAAGTTACTAAAATGCTGCTATAGACATGTGGCTTATTTTGCTATTAATTTGTACAAATTTTCCCATTTTTTCTCTTGACTTCCCCACATTTATAATTTCTTTGTTTCAAATGATATTCCATTGCTCTAATGTGATGGCTTTTCAGCTCTTCACCAATAAATGGTTTTAACTCTGTTGCCAGCCTTTTGCTAGTACAAAGAGTACTACAATGAATAGTTTTGATGTGTAGAATATCCCAAACACCTTAGCTTTAACAGTATAAAATCCCACTAAGACTTTTGGGACACTCTGTATATTGGAACATTGTTTCCATCTTTGAAATCCTTGGACTATATGCCCAATAGTGGGACATCTGAGTCAAAAGACAGTTTAGTCTACGCTTAGATACCTTACTTTGAAATGGCAAATATTAAACCTAAAATCAGTCTGTCCACAGATGTGTGTCACATAAGAATATTATCAAGAATTGATATCTGTTTATTTATTTGCCTCTTTTTGCCTTAATCCAATGGAGAAATGAATGGCAAGCCATTCAAGTATCTTTGTCAAGAAAACTTCATGAACAGTATGGTCCATAGGGTCATAAAGAGTTAGACATGACTGAATGATCCAACAGCAACAACCATTTATTTAATATCATTATTCCCTTAAAGAAATGCTGGAGGATGGAAGTATGTTAATTGAACATATGTTAGTATACCACTGTTATTTTTC
Source organism: Petaurus breviceps papuanus (assembly GCF_028583685.1). Lineage (NCBI taxonomy): Eukaryota > Metazoa > Chordata > Mammalia > Diprotodontia > Petauridae > Petaurus > Petaurus breviceps. The sequence continues at coordinate 27,617,975 of NW_027185759.1, forward strand.
AGTATAGACCAAATTATTTTTCATTGCTAATGCTGAATCCTTCGAACAAACATATAAAAGAACTATATTAAGATAATTTGAAGCACAGTAAAAGTGTATTACCCACAAGGACTACTAGCTCACATACAAGATTGTCTCATTCTGAAGACGTTAAAATTATGGAAGCAAAAAAAAAGATAGTTTAGTCATTCTTCTTACATAATTCTAAATTTATATCCAGAACACTTGGACTACTTCACAACTGCACCAATGAGGTATTAGTGTGTCTGCCTATTATAGAGCTTCTAACATTGGCTCTTGCCATGTTTTACATCTTTGTCAGTGCATATGATTTTAAGACATAGGACTCCAAAGTTGTTTTAATCTTCATTTCTTGATTTCAAGTTATTAGTGGTCTGGGAAATTTTATGTGATAATTTATAGTCTATGATTTTTCTTCGGAAACTCTTTACTCATTTCCTTTGACCACTTATCTAACTAAAATAGCTCTTGGTGTTTATGTATTCTCAATAATTGCCTCTATGTTGGGGATGTCACAAGTGACATTCTCTATAGCCCTCTAACATATTTACACAAACTGATTTGTAATCATGTCTCCCACATCCTAAAATGTGCACATGATTTTTTTTTTAGTTCAAGTATGGAACTGTACATATATCTAAGTGAAATCATATTTTTAATTTTTGCCCATAATGATCTGTCAAAATCTTTTCTTTCAATCCTAACCCAATTATGTAATGCTTTAGCTTGCTATCCTACATTTATATCAGCTATAAAACTTATGATTTGTACATTTATGCTTGCATCCAAATTACTGGCATATTATTGTGAACAGAACAATGTCAAGGTCAGATGTCTATCAGTCAAATAGCGACTACCTTCCAGGTTCACATTAATTCTGATTCTTTCCATCTGCTTCTCCAATTAACGAGAAATCCGTCTAATTGCATGATCATCTCTTGACATCATATCGTCTTATATACAGAGGCAACCTCAAAGACTTTAAATCCAAGCAAAATATTTTTAATGAGTTCAATTGATATATAAGTCTTGTGGAATAGTGGAAAAAAGAATAAACTTCTTCAGTATTGTTCCCAGAACTGGGAGCATTGGATAGCAGTTACAAAGAATAAGATTTCAGCTAACTGCGAGGAAAAGCGTAATATTAACTAAAGATTTTCAATAATGGGATGGCCTTCTAGCAGTTTTTGTAGGTTTTCCACCACTGGCAATTTTAAAACATGGTTTTATTGTCCACTTGTTTAGTAATATTATGGAATAAATTTCCTGTGTTGGTGGGGAAGTTGGACTAGATGACCTCTAGGGTTCACTCCAGTGCTAAGATTCTCTGATTCTTGAAAGTTCAAGTACCTCTACCACTGAACTGAGATACAAATGTTAATTAAAATAACAACAACAACTTTAAAAGACTTAAGAACTTTGATCAACCATGATCAACAATGACCAACCATTATTTCAGAAGACTGATAATGAAGAATATTACTTATCTCCTAGCAAAGAGGTGATAGAAACAAGATGCAATATTTGAGACACATATTTATGGACATGGCTAGTGTGAGAATTTATTTTTCTTGACTATGAATATTTATTACAAGACTTCTATTTTTATTTGCTTTTCCTATTGCAGATGGGAGAGTGAGAATAAACAAATGCTTTTTAATAGAAAAATAATTAATTTTTAAATAATGAATTGGTAATAGATGATACAACCACACAGGGAGAAGTAAAGACCACGATCTGATTTAAAATACAAAGCCAATATTTTAAAGCTATTCTATCCAGGCTTGAATGAAAGTCGCTTCCTATAATAGATTATGTGTCCATAGACTGATCATTTATGAAGGCCATAACTATTGGTAAAAAGGAAATTGACTTCAAATCTGAAGTTTAATATTATTTAAAATTTTTGATTCCTGAAAACTTTGACCAGTATTTAATATTTACAAGGTGTCAGGTTCTGAGGGGAAAAAGATTAAATAAGGCATATTTCCTTACCTCAAAGAGCTTACATTACATTAGGGAAAAGAAAACATAACACAAAATAGACTAAATACAATAAATTTAAAGGAGCAATGCAACAAGATTGCTTCAGGTTCATGGATATCAGAACCATGGGAGAGACAGACAGCACCTGAGTTAGGTCCTGAAGGACCTAAAAACTCTTTAATGGTAGTGTTTTAACAGGTAAACATGGGGATGGGAGAAGGATCAATTCTCTATGTAATTGCCAGGAGTGCAATGAGTGAGATCAGTCATCTGGAAATCAATTGTACTTGAATACAGTTCCATTTAAGCCCTTTGGATAGACTATGGTGGGGAATGATTTTATGAGTCTACTCTGAGTGCCAAAAATCTCAACTTCGCAGAGAAATATATTTTATATTACAACTTTTCCATCCTCACAGCATAAACCTTTACACTGGTTTTATTTCTGGTTCCCAGGATTCATTTTACTATTTGCTTGTCCAGTCTTTTTTTTTAACTATCACCCTTGTATGGTATTTCTCTTAAATATGCAGAATAGCTCCTCATTTCTGTCATATTTTACATTTTTAAAGGTTCAATGATGTCTTTTGTTTTTGCATTTTTGAATACTTAATAAATGTTTGTTGAATATGAACTCATAACTTTTGACCCAAAGATCCTACTGCTAAGCATATAACCCAAAGAGGTCAGAGACAGAAAGTTTTCAAAATAATCATAACAACAATTTTTGAAGGAGTAGAGAAATAAAAAAAGAGTAGATCCTCCTAATTTGAGGGATGTGTAAATAAATTATAGTACATTAATGAATATTCCCACATAAGAAAGAAAAAAAATAAACAGGAGTTAAGCTAAGGTATGGAACACATTGCTGGCTTCTGACAGATTATGCAATACCCCACACCCATAGTCTCCCCCACTCCCACTTGCCCAAAGAAATCAAGGAAGTTCATTTCCTCATCTTTTCTTCCAAGTCACACTTTTTCCTTTAATTATATTTGCTGCTGCTGTGCAGTTCTGTCTCACCCTTTGTGACCCTCTTTGGGATTTTTTAGCAAAGACACTACAGTGGTTCATCATTTCCTGCTCCAGCTCACTTTATAGACAAAGGAACCAAGGCAGACAAGGACTGAGTGACTTGCCCAGGGTCACACAGTCAGTGCCTGAAGCCAGATTTGAACTCAGCAAGATGAGTCTCCCTGGCTTCAGATCAGGTACTCTATCTACGATGCCACCTAGGTGTCCATTTAATTATGTAGCAATTGTATTTGCTCTTATTTGTTTGGGGCTAGCAGGCTTTATATTATTGTAGTCGTCGTACATCTCAAAGAACCCAAGGTATCCTGGGTTTTACAGACTACATTTCTTTTTTAAGGATCACACTTTAAACCAAAATCACTCTGGTTCACTTGATTAGCCAACTATAGGTCCCAGTCTGAGCCTCATTTGGTAATTGTTTAGGCTCTAATTGCTCTGAGTAAGTATAAACAGCAATTTCTTCTGTTTGGGCCAGACACTCTGAGGGTCTTCCCCTCCCAGATTGTTTGTTTTGTTTTGTTTTGTTTTTTACTAGATAAAGGAGGCCATTCTTTGCCTCATTTCTTACCTTGTCTTAATCACTGAGTGGGCATTGCCTCAGACAAACTGAGACCAGGGAAAGACTTTAGCTTAAAAAGGCCAAAGAATCCCACTGCATCCTGGGCCATGTCCAGTCTTCCTGATCTTCATCTGGCCACTGGACCAAGATGGCTCTGGAAGAAAGAGTGAGGCTGGTGACTTCACACAGTCCACACTCACTTAAATCCAATTCACTTGCAAATCGTAACATCACCTTCCCAAAGTCAGGATCCTCTTTAAGAATAAAGGACAAACAACAACATTGTATATATTGTTTTCCTGGCTCTGCTTACTCATTTTACATCAGCTATTGCACAATTTTTCATGTTTTCGCCCCCTCCATTTTAAAAGCATCTAAGTTGCATAGTGGGTAGTTTCCTGAATTTGGTGCCAAGAAGACCTAATTGCTTTCTCAAAGCCTTGCTAGGTATGTGAACCACGGGCAAATATTTTGTCCTTTCTCATATTCAGCGTTTTCATCTGTAAAATGGGAATAATTAGGCCATCAATATCACAGTGCTGCAGGGATCAAATGAGGTAGCCTATATAAAGCCCTTTGAAAACCTTAAAACTATATAAGCATTAGCTATTATTTCTATGAATTTCTCATACTCGTTTCATTTTTCATCATATTATACTTTATTTGCTTTCAACAATTTGTTCGGATATTTCCAAATACACATACATCTCAGGGCAGCCAGGTGGCTCAGCGAGTAAGAGCACCGGCTCCAGTGTCGGGATGACCTAGATGAAATCCGGGCTCAGATACTCAGCACCACACCCAGAAATAACTGGCTGTGTAACCTTGAGCAAGTTACTTAACTTTGATTGCTTAATTAAAAAAAATAATAATAAACATACATCTCTTTTGTATGGAGATTTTGACTACCACAAAAATCACTGCTATGAATATTTTGGTATATTTAGCACCTTTCTGCCCTTGATTGCTAAGGGGTATGTACCTAGCAGGGAGAAAAAGAAGACAGGCATTTTGTTTCCAATTCTAATTCAACAAACATTTTCTATGGTAGGAAAGAGAGATGCAAAGATAAGCAATATTTTTTGCCCTCAAAAAGAATACATTTTACTATAGCAGAAGTAACATGTATACAGAGAGTAATAATATCAAGTGTTCCAAAAGTTTTAGTTTTGTTTAAAGCTTAAACTTTCCTACAATTTTTGGGACACCCTGTAAATTAAGATGAGTTAAAATAAAGTGCATATTCAAGCAAATGTGTTTGGGGAGGTGTGGGGTGGGGTAGAGAGAGACAGAGACAGAGAAAGAGAGAGAGAGAGAGAGAGAGAGAGAGAGAGAGAGAGAGAGAGAGAGAGAGAGAGAGAGAGAGAGAGAGAGAGAGAGAGAGAGAAACAGAGACAGAGAGGCAGAGACAAAGACAGAGAACATTTAAGAGCTAATGATGTGCCCATCATGGTACTTAGTGCTAGTTATATAAATATAAGCAAAAAGACAACCTCTACCCATAAGGAACTTGGTTTCTAATGAGAGAAGATTACACATAAAAGGGAACTGAAAAGTGGTGAGTGGGAGAGGACAAGGTAGAAAAATCTGGAGACTCAGGAACAGAGCTGAGAGAGAGAGAGAGGTGAGACATGTTTATAGGAGATGACCTGGAAGAAGGAGTCCCCCAGCCAAAGATGTGGAGGTATCTCCAAGTTGAGAAGGCAGAAAAGTTCAGGGAGCCAGGAGCAGAGTCAGAAAAGTGTGAGCCATGGCTGGCCCAAGCACTCCCTCAGAGGGAGGTTCTGGGCAGCATCAATGGGAGGAGGGGATTGGCACAGGGAAGTAGATCAAGGTCTTTTTTTTGTCCGAATCTAGTTGCCTTTTTTTTCCATTACACAACTCATATTAATTCTCTATCTGTGTGTATGTGCCATTAACCAAACCCCCAAATAAACTAAGCTATTCAATACTTTCTCCAGTCTTACTTATTAATCTTAGATCCATTTTCAATCTATGTTATACTATAAGACTTTGAAATCTAAAATGATTATGCTTACAACTTCTCATCTGCTGCATTAATGTATGCATTATCTATCAGATACCCATAGATCTGACAGGTCTGATATATTCTTTATGAATCTTCGCCAACTCCTTTAAAAATGAACTTTTTTTCCCTTGGTGATTTTTATTGCTAACAGTAATTGAGCAGCTGGGTGAAGACTGCAGACTAGACTTAAAAGAAATGCCTGCAGTCCTGAGGCCAAGAAGGGAGGAGAAGAGAAAAGTACTAATGATCTTCCATTGCAGGCTTTGGCTGTTGACCACAACAATGCCAAAGGGGGCAAAAACAAAAACAATAGCTCCCATTTCTAAGGACTTTAGGGTTTGTGAAGCACTGTATCTATTATCTCATTTAACTTGCACCATCATCCTGGACGTAGGTGCTTTTATTATTCCCATTTTGCAGGTGAGGAAACTGAGCCAGAATGGGACTAAGTGATTTGCCTAGTGTCTCACGATGTTTGAGGGAGGATTTAACTCAGGTCTGCCTAATTCAAAGTCCCATTAGCCATGTACTATGCCACTTGTAAAATGTGCACCTTGTGATTTTATTCATTTCCATAACCATGATCAACATCCCTAACCACAACCAGAAAATTTTGTTCAGGATATTTTCTTCTAAACTCCACACTATCTCAGACAGGAAGAAGGGGGAGGAAAGAGTGGATGGCAACCAGGAGGAGAGAAAGAGTATGGGGTGAGAGGATAGAGGGAGAAAGAGAAGGAAGAGGAGAGATAAAGGGGGAAGAAAAGAGGGAGGGAGGGAGGTGGGGGAGAAGAAGAAGAAGAAGAAGAAGAAGAAGAAGAAGAAGAAGAAGAAGAAGAAGAAGAAGAAGAAGAAGAAGAAGAAGAAGAAGAAAGAAGAAGAAGAAGAAGAAGAAGAAGAAGAAGAAGAAGAAGAAGAAGGAGAAGGAGAAGGAGAAGAGAGAGAGAGAGAGAGAGAGAGAGAGAGAGAGAGAGAGA
>NW_027185759.1:27624681-27645267 GCF_028583685.1 Petaurus breviceps papuanus
ATTTCCTCATTTGTAATATCCCCATGTACTTTTCAACTTTAAAATTCAACCACTCCATAATTCTTCTTCCCTCCAATTTCCAAATTTCTCTCCTTGAAGCTTAGAGACTGATAGGGAGATCATTTTTTAAAAGATTTCCTCGTTGTTAGCATATAATCTTCTAGCTCCTCCTTGTTCTTTTCTTTATACATCAAAAAGGACTTTTCTTCATTTTTCCCCTGAATTTGTTTCTGTCAAAGGTGATATAATGCAGTAGAAAGAATGTTGAACTTTGGTTCACAGAAAATGAATTTGAATCATGGCTCTTCCACTGAATGTCTGTGTGACCTTAATTTCGCTGGGCCTCAGTCCCTCATCTGTAAAATGAAAAAGTTCCACTAAATGATCTCCCAGGTCACTTCCAGTTCTTTATCTAGGGACAGGAACATATGTGTACACATATATATGTATACATGTAAACATATATAATAAACATAATTAGGAAAAAGTATACTCTACATAGAAATGCATAACAATGTAAATTATATATATATATATATATATTATGTAGATACATAGATGTATATAACTATTCATTCTTGGTATTATGATATTAGCCTATAATACTTTTCTTGATCTTATAACTTGTTATTAGAATAAAAATGCATTTTGAGAATTGAATCGTAAATTTTCTCAGGCAGTCTCATGATTTCTTCCCAGTATGAAACTCTTACTGTGAATTTTTCTCTGCCTGTGCAAATCAGCAACTCATCTATGATTTCAAGGCGCCTGGGGTACTGAGAGATTATTACTTGTCAATAGCCACACGGCTCATACATGTCAAAGTTCTTGAATCTAGGTCTCCCTGACTCCAAGGTTGGACTTCTAGCCACTACGCAATCTGTTTCTTATCTAGTCCCAAAATTCAAGAGATCCAGACCTGGAAGATGTTGGAACCATCTAATCCAATATCCCTTATTTTGTTGTTGAAGTAAATGAGACTAAGGGGGTAGTGACATATCTAAGGTCACACAAATAGAAAGTATCAGGGCTAGGATTTGAACTCATATCCTCTTATTCCAGAGTCAGTGTTTTTTTTTAATTTTGCTACCCTGACAACTTCTATATTGCAACTTATTACTATTATAGCTAACTGTGTCTGCCCAGACAGCACACAATGGAGAACTGAGCTAATTATTCAGATCATGGACTGGCAATAGGGAAATTAAAATGGAGGCAAGAGACTGTTGAAAGATAGGCAGGTAAGATTTTCCTCAGATTTTCATAAACTTCTCTAAAATCCATGTAGGAAATGTCAAGGTTGCCACATAGAGACTGAACCAGAGTGTGCTCACATTATTTCCAATCCCCCTAAACAAATGGACACAGACTGTACCCAAGCTGGCACAATGAGAACTGCATTTCCTTTGATAAAGCAGAAAGAGAACAGGATTTTGCCTGCAATGACCTGGGTTCAAATCCTAGCTCTGACAATATGTGGCTTTAGGAAACTCCTTTCACCTCTCTGGGTCTTGGTTTCCTCAGGTCTAAAATAAAATGGTTGGACTAATCCAGGGTTGTTAACCCAAGGTCAATGAATTTGTTTTTATTTTGTATATTTTGATAACTGTTTTGATATAATCAGTTTGTTTTATAGTCCTACGTAGTTTATTGCATGTATTTAAGACAATATTATGAGAAGGGGTCCCTAGATTTCATCAGTCTGTCACATTTGTCCATAATGCACAGTAAAGACCCCTGTAACAAACACAATTATCCAAATGAATGCAATGAATTGTCCACAGAATAGTGAAAAGAGACTGGTTCTGAAGTCAAAGGACTCAAGTCCAAATCCTTCCCTAGTCACTTCCTACCTATATGACTTCATCTTCCTGGACCTCAGTTTCCCCAGTTGTAAAATGAGTGGGATGGATTAGATGAAAAATAAATCCCCTTCTAGATCTAATTCCTCAGTCCCCTGATTCTAAGATCAATGAAAAAAACCGGTTTTCTCATGCAGGGGACACATGTGGAGGCATCCTTTTATTTTTTTAAATTTATTTAGTGTTTTATTTTCCCCCAGTTACATATAAAAACAATTTTTAAAACTTTTAGTTCCAAATTCTCACCCTTCATCCCTCCCCACTTCCTATCATTGAAAAGGCAAGTAATTCAATATGGATTATACATGTGTAGTCAAGCAAAGCATTTCCATATTAGTCACGTTGTGAAAGAAAACAGACAAAAAAACCCCTAAAAAATAAAGTATACTTCAATCTGTATTTGAACACTATTAGTTCTTTCTCTGGAGATGGATAGCATTTTTCATCATAAATAGGATGCACTTTTAAAATATTTGTTGGATTGAACTGAATTGGACTGGATTTTGAGCCTGTCTAGTATATGAATCTAGCCTTTAGTGACCTTGTTTTTTTCTCAGTCTTTATTGTCATGTTCTAAAGAAGTATCTGTTCTTTCTCTTCTCTTTGCTTTTTGCTTTTATTATTGGGTGTTTTGCTTTATACACTCTTGTCACATTTTAAGTCTGTACATAATAACCATGAGATCTGCATTTTCCTGAGAGAATCCATTCCTGAATCATCATAATAAAAAGTAACTAGGAAAAAAGTACGCTCCTTGTATACAAATGCATAGCTTCATAAAAATCTTCCTGCCAACGTATTTTGTGGACCATCATCATTTATTGTCTTGTGGAGAGTGTGATGTACAACAAAAACATTTCTTCCATTGTAGGTTTGATCTTTCGATAAGGATGTGACTCCAATCCTGCCAAACCCTAGGGCTTGAGTCATCGACTCAGACAAGGGGCTCAGTGGAGCCACTTGTATTGACAGTAGTAAAGTTGTAATAATATTATTCAACACAGTTCCAGGGAAAAGTAAACAATAAATACATGTTATTTTTTAAAATTTTTATATCCATACTTTGACAGCCAATCAACTCAGGCTTGGGAGAAATCCATGTAACTTTAATAATAACTACTACCCAGAAAAGTCTGATGGCAGAAATGTAGTGTTAATGAAGCCTGGGTGAGCCATGAAAATGTCATCATTTTAAGTGAAGTAATCCATGAAGGTGCCTGAAACATCTCAAATACTGGAATTCAATTGTTAAAATAGACAAGACAAAGGTCAGATCTGAAGAACCATGGAGATATGAATCATGGGATAAGAAATGAGTCAATCTAAGCAATTCATTAAGACAACTCCAGAAATGGCAAGATAAGCCCTTCCTGATCATTCTCCTGTACCCCACAATTGGACAGGGTCATGTAGACAGGTCACTGTTAACAGGACTAACTGGACCTTTGGGATACAGCCTATTTTCCTGTGTCATAGAGAGTTGGACCAAGTCCCAGAGTGAGACAATTATATATGGTCTGTCCCCTTACCCAATTTGCAGCTAATTATTCCCTTTAATATCCCTGGTTGGGGGGTGGGGCAGGGATGAACTTGGTAGAGCCAAATCTTCAATATTCTTTAGGTCACATAAGTTTGCCATCATTCTAGATAATATGTTAAAAAAAACTTTAAAAAATATGTATCTGTTTTTGCCTTGTATTTCCTATCTACATTTCCCTTTTCTTTTTATCATGAGACAAATCTATATGTCTCTGTGTCTATAAAGTGACCAGCATACTACAGTTGTTTAATAAATCATTGGATTTGGCTAAAGAAAACCATCGCGCAACTTGTCAGCTTCATTAAAATTATAATGCTGAACATTTTCCAGGTGGCAAAAACTTAATATTCAAAATGCACACTGGGTAAAGTGATTTTGACTTTCAAAACAGACCCATCTCATACAGCATATGAAATTTAAGTTGGTGATGCTTATCTAAGACAGTTAGAAGAATTTTAATTTGCAATCCATGCCTGAAATGAATACTCTCTACACGGTTGTCCTTTGAAGTCTTGCAACTTTAAACTGACTGTTAAATTGTCAAAAACTCACTTTGCAAGGATTACAGAAAATAATGTGCATCTGTGACCTTTCTTGCAGTTTCTGATCAAATGAACAACGCACTTCCCCAAATTATCCATCAAAATGAAAGCCTTCAGCATTAATGCAAAGTAAAACAGTTTTGCCCAGTTTATATTTACTCAGAAACCAGGAAAAAGAAACAAAGCTTTTTTATGACTTGAAATCATCCTTGTGCATTCAGACAGAATTTATTTACTTAATTTTCAATATTGATTCCATGGCAACATGCCAAATTGGTATTTCCCTAATTTTTGCCCTCAAAAAGAGGCTTTAATAATGAGACCCTGGATAATTATTTAAAAGATCTCTTTGTAGTTGTTTGTTGAGATCCTTTTTCTAAAATAAAGTCCTATCACAGCAAATGTTAGTGTCTGCCAAAGCATTGTTTTACCTTTAATTAAATAAATTCTTAAATTCCACTCTGCTATGTATAATCATGAGTGAAAAAAAAAAATGGGTCTCATACTGTTGGTGAACTCTTTTATCTGTGCAAAAAAGGATCTAAAACTGGACATCTAAGATGTATATAGATGGATGAATAGATGAATAAATTAGATGATAGATTGATAGATAGATGATAGATGATAGATAGATAGATACATTGATAGAGAGAGACAAAAGATAAATGGTATATAGATATCAAGACAGATACATGGCTAGATGATAGATACACAGAAAGATAAACAGATAGATAGATAGACATATAGATGGAGAGATAAGAAGATTATATAAATATAAACATATATACACGTGGGTATATGCATTTGTGTGTATAGAAACACATGCATGTTATAGGTAATTCAACAGAAGTTGTTGAGTCAGAAGAAGATGATCAGCAAGTCCAATGACAAATTTACTGACTGGAAAACTGAAATAAGATATATGACACAGATCTCTTAGCTACAGTACAGTATAGTGTAGTGTAGTGTAATGTAGTATAGTATAGTATAGTATAGTATAGTACAACACAGCACAGAACATTATACTATAGTACAGTACAGCACATTGTAGTATAGTACAGTATAGTATAGCATAGCATAGTATAGTACAGTACAGTATAGTATAGTACAACATAGCATAGCACAGAATACTATGGTATAGTATATTATAATATAGTACAGTATAGCACAGCACAGAACAGCACAGCACAGTATAGTATAGTATAGTGCTATGATGTGCTATACTATGCTATGCTATGCTATGCTGTGCTATGCTGTGCTGTGCGATGCTTTCTGCATTCCTTTTGGCAGGATCATTTGTCCCTACGTGAATCACCAGAGGTGGGTAGTACTCATCAGATTTGACAAGTCAGGAGGTTGTCTGTCACATCTTGGATATTTGCCATGAGAAGATAGCAGACGTGTCTATGGTTAATGTCAACTCAACAAATATCTGTCATCGTTTTCTTCAGCAAGGAGTCACCAAACAAAAATGTCTCATCTCTCCTCTCTCTGACTCCGATTAAAGAAGCTTTCTCTTGATATCATCTATGAAGCTAGATCATCATTCATTCTGGAAAGTGTAAATAGTCACTTCACCCTCAGAAGGTCCTGCTTCCTCCTCTACAGAATGAACCTCATATCTATTATAAGACTCCAATTTTAAGAGGTATTTCCTTTTCATTTCTGTCTTTAACTCTTCCACCCTTCAAAGACCCCAAAATGTCACTATTTATTTATTTATTTATATTTATGTATTTTTCTTCTTTGTTTTTACTTTGACATTTTCCACCACTTTTTTTTCATTGTGCCTTATAACCTGGTGTGATAGTAATGGCAATTAAAGATTCCCCTGTATTGGCTTGGTTTTCAAATTGATTGTGTTAAAACCCAGAGTTTGTTAATCCCACCTGTGGGATGGGCTTGCTGATGTGAAAAGAAAGTCCTGAACTGGGAGGAGCTGGTGAGGTAGATTTGGAGAGACACTAGAGAGAGGCGGAAGATCTTTTTGGAAGCAGCACCTCGTGGAGAGAGAGAGACTAAGAGAATTGCTGGTGGCCGCTTTGAATTGCCCTGGACTTTTGAGACCTGCCCCCTGAGCTGCCAAGGACTGAGGAGACATGGCTGTTTTGCTGGTACTTTGTCTGTCTGTTTTGATGTTGTTTTGCCAGATTTGTCCATGGTGAAAGACAGTCCTTTTGTTGAAGAAGTCCTGGAACCTGGCTGTTCGCTAAGAAGCCCTGAGACTGTCCTGCAGACAGAGAGTGAATACTGTCCACTGGTGAGGGACAGTACTGTTGTTGCAGGGGTCTGGAGACTGTCCTGCAGACAGAATGAATACTGTCCACTGGTGAAGGACAGTGCTGTTGTTGTAGGGGTCTGGGAGCCTTTCTGTTGGTTCAGAAGCCCTGAAGAAGGATTTTCTTGTTGTATGTTTACAGAAATCCTGGGAGAGGGCTTTGCTAATGTGTTCAGGGGTTCTAGGACTGTTCTACAGACAGAGGATGAATTCATGAAGGGACTGGCAATGTATCTTATGGCCTTGCTAAGCCTTGTCTCCCCAGGAACTAAGATTGCTGAGAACTTGCCTCGTGTCAAGATGAAGAAAAGAGCTCCATTTGGGTATTAAGTGCTGTGTTTAAACTTGATGTAACTCTGGGGTAGATTCAATTGTGATCCAGGGGTGGGGAACTTTTGACCTTATGTTTGGAAACTAATCTCCATTTGAGAAGAGGGGCTTTGTGGTGGACTTAATTAAGGTATAGCCTAGGGGTGGAGAAGTATTTAGAACAGAGACTTTGTAATTGATTGAATGATTGGAAGGTCCTGGGGTGGGGTAGTACTTGGAGATTATTTAATCACGTTTAGTAAATGCTGTATTTTGAATGATGTCATGTTTTGATCTTCTCTGTTCTTGGTTTGTCACTGAATAAAATAGAGAGCACCTATGCTGGTATTTTGAACCTGGGAAGTTGCCTTCTTTTGGCATTACATTACACCTGGCGAGTGGACAATCATTCTTTTGAGCCCTGTTTCTGTTTCTCACAGAAGGGAAATCAGCCTGTAGGATCATAGGATTGTAGATTTTTTGGTTCTGGAAGAGGCTTTAGAGGTCATATCACCTTCATTTAAAAAATGAGTAAACTGAGGTCCACCAATCCTGGGGTTGCTTTGAGACCTTCTCTTTAATATAAAAAAGAAATGTTTCAACTTTTCATAGAAAGAAGAGGATCACAGAATTCAGTCTTTTAAAGAAAGAAGAGTTGTTTCTGGGCAATGTCAGTTACTTGGAGGAAAAAAAAAATGATCACACACATGTACTCTGAACCTGAAAGAATAGCAGGCAAGTAAGTCCAGACCATGACTTGTCATATTGTTGGAATAATGAAATAATACACACACACACACACACACACCCTCAATCAATAGAAAATTTGTGAAGGCAAGCATTCAACAGCTACCAATATATGAAACTAATGCGTAGAGAGGTTAAGTGACTTATTCAAGGCCATACAATCTTCAAAACCAAGAATAAAAATCAGACCTTCTGTTTCCAGATCATAGGCTCACAAAATTTCTAATCCAGAAGGATCTTACTGATCACCTAGTCTAACCCTTCCCTGATCAAGAATATTCTCTACAATATATATCACAAGTCTTCAGTCAGCCTTTACTCAAGACTTCCAATAAGGGTTACCCATTGCATCCCAAGGTAACTTATTTCACTTTGGGTTAGTTCTAACTGCTATCATTTCCCCCGTAGAATCAAGCCTCAATCTCCCTTCTGACAACTTCTGCTCACTGAACCTGGTTCTGCTCTCTATGGCTAACCAGAACATATCTATCTATGCCATGTGACAACTGTTCAAATATTTTCCAACAACTGTCGTGTTTCCCTGAAAGTTTTCTTTTCCAGGCTACATGCAAGGTATGCCAAAGGTCTTAGCGCAGTTTTAAGCTAAAGCTTTTGGGATACAGTATATACATAGTTTCATCAATAGATTAACATATCAAATCCCAATTTGTTCTGGGAAGCTTGGATTCCGTCAAAGGGCCACCTTGAGGACCTAGAGGGCCACATATGTTCTTGAGCCCACAGGTTCCTGCTCTCGTTTATTGTTTGTTTCCCTACACTGTGTCATCCGGAATGAACTATAATGGTCCAGTAGGATATGATCTACCCCGGGAAGTGTGTAGTGACTCCATTGCCTCCATATTCCTGGAAGCAATGACTCACACCGAAACCCAAAATTGGGCTTTTTTTTACCACTATCATGTCTCATCACTGACACACGTTGAGGTTACAGCCCACTGACACATACTTGGGCAATCTGCTCTCTAACCATGGCACCCTGAAATACTGAAGATTGTATTCTGAATAAACCACACTCTTGCCTACTAAACTGCATTATAATAGATTCAGGCTAGTGTTCCTATCAGGCACAGAGGTGGAACAGAGGATAGAGTACCAGACTTGGAGTTAGGAAGACCTGAATTCAAAGCCAACTTCAGAAACTTAGTAGCTCTGTGACACTGCATAAGTCACTTAACCCTGTTTGCCTCGATCTCTTTATCTCTAAAATGAGATGGAAAAGGAAATGCCAAACCACTCTAGCATCTTGGCCTGGAAAAATACAAATGGGGTTACAAAGAGTCAGACATGACTGAAAAATGACTAAAATAACAACTGTTCATATCTGTCAAGGTTTTGGGGATACTGATTTTGTCCTGTTATCTTTTCTTCCTAATTAAATTGACCTAAGAATTTCAAAAATAGGACACCTCTGCCTTCATCCAAACACTGATAAAAATATTAAACAACACAGGACCAAGCACACACACCCAAGGCACTACACTGGAGATTTCCTGCCAAGCTGAATCATTGAAATGTTAATAGTTTTTTTTTTTTATTCTTTTGCTTTTTTGCAACCAGTTATTCAATTACTTTCAAATGTACCTCATTATATCACTGTTTAACTCATATAATTTAATTTTGGCACAAGAATAGCCTGAGGTACTTTACCAAATGACTCATTAAAATATTGGTAAAATATATCTTCATCAGTCTTCTAATCTACAAATTTATTAACCCTGTCCACAAAGTAAATAATCTGGAATAAGTCCTTGTTGAAATCATGATGACTTTTTTTTTGGGGGGGGGGATGTGGTATTCTAATTTTTTCTTAGCTGTTCACCTTTCTAAAATTATAATCCTGTCTTTAATAATAGATTTCAGAATTTACCCAGGAATTGATGCCAATTGTATTGACCTGTTTCTTTCAGGTGCTAATTTCTTCTCTTCTTGGGAAATACCAATTTTCCCATTCTCTCATCAGGAAAAATTCTTGTTTTCCATTTGTTTCAAGTCAGTAGCATATAGTCTTTCTGTATAAATTGGAAATGTGTTTCATTTTAATAACTAGTTTGAATTATAAATTATAAAAATTCTCAGTATTCTACAGGGACTTTTCAATGAGATACTCTCAAGAACAAAAAAAAAGTAGCTCAAGAATGGAAAACCCATAGATTTTGACATGTAGTTTGATGTGTAACACACTGAATTAGTTCATCAGTAAACATATCTTGGTCAGCACAGCTGATGGGCAATGTGCTCAACCTAGAAATGAATAAGTTGAAGTAAAGGAGGTAGATTGATTGAACTCTCCCACCATACCTTGCTCCTCCTTAAAAAACTACTTTTGACCCGGCATGCCATTGACCCGCTCTGGGTCACTGAACTCCTGATTACTAAGCCTTCATCATTTCTAGACCAACTCAGACCCCTTTGCTCTAGACATTATTTCTGACCTGTCATTGCATTGATCCACTATGGGTGCCTAAGGTTTTGATTGGTGAGCACTCATCATTTTAATCCCAACGGTATACATCTTTACACCATAACAACCATGATCACTGCCAGGACCACAGCACACCACACACACACAAACACAAATACACACACCCTCTTCCACTTCTAGCTTCAGGAATAATATTCACATCAGCAGTACCATTCTCGGAAGGACATGTTGGCATGTTGATATTGATCCTTCCTGTGATTTCCTTGAACAAAACACAGTTCCCTAACCACAACTCCCCTATATGTGCTACCTTACATTTAGAATGTAAATTTCTTAACAAAAGAAAGTGTCTTGTTTATTTATATTTATTCGCCCAGTGTTAAGCACAGTACCTGGCACTTAGTAGATACTTAACAATATTTATCTAGTAAATGAATAACTGCCTTTTTGTTCATCTATTCAAACTCAGTTTGAGAGGCTTTTTTTACACTAATACTTTCTCAGTGATGAAAAATATTTACTAATGAGCCTAAACCACACTCCCCAGAGAAAGGCAACTAAGTGGCATTATGTATAGAGAGTAATATTGAGACTTAGGAAGACTTAAATTCAAATGCTACTTCAGAAACTTATTATTTGTATGAACCTGGGATTATATAGGGCTTAGTATGTGCTAAACACTGTGCTAAATGCTTTACAATTATTATCTCATGTGTTCCTTATAAGAACACTGGTGTCGTGTTATTATTAGTCCCATTTTCTGATCAGCTAGCTGAAGTGGATGTTGAGTAACTTGTCAAAGATCATATATATGGATTTGAACTCAAGTCTTCCTGACTGCAAGCCTGGCACTCTATCCACTGTGCCACCTAGCTTCCAAGAAAATGACAGTTGTGTGACCAGTTAGTAACAGAAAAATAAATTATAGCACTTCCATGGAAAAGTTTTCTCTTTTGGAAGAGAACATTAAACATCCATGACCCCTTCCTTCAAACAAGCCCAGTACTTAAAAAGCTATAAATTTGAGTTGCCTTAAATACAAAATTGAAATTTCATTATCTGCTACTGTAAACTAAGATGCAATGTTGAATAATTTTACTTCCTTAGACATTTCCAAACCTTACTGACTTTATCAACCCTGCATTTCTAACCCACACTCACTTGAATACATCAGAATATTCCACATAAAGATCTTTTCTACTCCAAAATGGAAAACACTCTATTATGTACATCTCTCAAAGCCAGTGATTCAAACAACAGCCTTCCACAAATTTGCATTTGCTTTTTTCTTAATTACTAAGCAAGTACAATTTGAACACAGGAAAATAAGAGAAATGCTGCCTTGCTAGGATATCATCCAAATTCTAGGACTAGAAGATTAGTTTAATCATGAAATATCTTAAAACAATGATTTTCAAAGTATTTCTTTGCCTTCATGTGAATAATGCAAATCTATTTAGAAATAAATACATAGCAAGTACTAATTCTTGAATTAGCATTTAAAATAAATTTTGTCCACACAGTCTGCCAAGCACACATAGGGGAAAATAATTTACTTTGCAATGATGTCAGTTTCACATCCATGATAAAATTCATCATAAACTCTGATTTTTCATAATTTGATTCACACAATTCATCAGTGTGGCAGGATTAAGATATTTTCCCCTGAGACATATTGGCTTTTAAAGTAATGAAACAATGAAGGGAGCACACATGTTGTTGGAGTCACAAATCATAGTGTCATTGCCCCTGAAAAAGGAACACTCTTTGGAAACTTTGACACTTCTACCTTCAAACTAATGGATAAGAATCTCCTTCAAGTGTAAGAGATTTCTCAAGGCTCTCTGAGTGACAGCAAAAATCCTTCCCTTTTTCACGGTCCCCATTGCATATAATTCTACATAAAATATTCTGTATGTGTATATAACATTATATAGTTAATAGACATCACACCTTGAAGCCAGGGAGGCCTAAGCTCAAGAGCTGTTTCTGACTCATACTATCTCTGGAACCCTGGGCACTACTCTGTAAAACTATGTTTCAAAGACGATTTTTCTGCATAGGCAGAGGGAGTTTCTTTACAGGAGATATCCTTGTACCAAAGAAATCATAGTTCAAGTCCCTATATCTATCCTAAAATGTTCTGTAACTTGTAGAGGTCTATATGTTTCAAGATTCACAAAATTTAAAAATTTGAACTATAAATATTAATACATATTGAAATGATCAGCATTTTATATTTTTCAAAGTGCTTTCAAATACATGACCTCATTAAATCACTTGTGTTAGATTCTAATCCCATTTCCTCTTCTTGGGTCCAAAGAGATGAAGAAAACTAGGTCATTTATTTTGTTTATTTTTGTTTTTAAATCTTATAATTTTTCTAGATTGCCTAAAGATAAATAACCAAATGAAACCATAATTGAGTTTCAAGGCCACAATTAAATTAAATACATTTTACCTTTAGTTGTGCTCCCTAATCATGTGGGGGAATTGCCCAACAAACAATGAGTTTCAAGATAATGTATACCAGATTGAACTCTCAATTTAGAGTTGACAGTATGAGTTCAAATCCTTCCTCAGATCCTTCACCATGGATAATGCATTTGACATTTCGAAGTCTCAATTTATTCATCTGTAAAATCAGGTTGATAATAATAATACCTGCCTCACAAGGTCGTTGTGAAAATAAAATAAGATCATGTTTTAAAGTGGTTTTCAAACCTTAAACACACATGCACACACACAAATGCCTTTCAGAAAATGACAAGTGGAAATAACATAAAGAAGAGGAATTACTGTCTTCTTTGCCTAAGGACCATTGGAGTTTTCCATCTGACTTGAAGTCAAAACTTCCTTATATGTTGTCTTTCCAATTAGAATGTGAGCTCCTTGAGACAAGAGACTACTTGTATCCCCACTTATTAGAACCATGCTTTGCACATAGTAATCACTAAATACTTCGTTCATTCTATTATCTGCATACTTCCCAATCTGTGGTGTCCAAAACTGAGCAAAGCATTTCAGATGAGGTTCAGGACCAGGACCAACAGTATTCTTGAGGCTGGGCAGTTCAAGTTCCACACACCATATAGATTTCCATATACTGAAAGAAATATCCTCTAACTTTTTAATATTTTGATAGAAATAAATCCTAATGTTTAGAAACCTAGGCTGTCTGCCATTTTTCTTTGATCATTAAAATCTCACCAGTTGTTTGCCTTTATTTTTAACTCTAATCTCATTGTGGGGGGAGAGGGATAGCAATGTCTACTGGTGTTCAATATTACTAGTCAGAGAACATGGGTGACTGTTAGGGTTGACTGCTTTGGAGGCAGGGAAAGGTGGGAGAAGGAAGTAGCAACTCAATAACAGAGTTGCTTTGTCTTCTCCATCCCCCAGTTCTATGGTTACATGGCCCCAGCCTTCTTTAAAAGAGGCGTTTTTGTTTGTCAAGTGTGATGACAAATATAACAACAAAAGACATTTCTGGCAGGATGGTGGGAGTTGTGAGAAATCCACCACTGACGATGGGAGGTAAAATAGCATATTGATGGCTTCGTGTTAAAATTGTACTATATGCAATCTGTTCCTCCCAATGCTTTGCTGTCATTTGGACCATGGTGGCTTAATGAGAAGAACAGCCAATTTTATTCAAGAAAGGTGAAGGGGAGGTGAGCTGAAGAAAGGAGTGAAATAATTTTTAAAAAGTCGAGCCTTGGCAAACAAAGAGCTTTCAATTAGTGGCTGACACTGAAGGTTTTCAGGGAAGTCGGCATCCACAGGGCATGACTCTTGGGTCTCTGAATGATGGAGCTGAGTCCTTTCTTTGTCACTACACAATTACCTTCTACAGCAGCTAATTGGAATGAAAGCAAATGATACTTGGGACTATAACAGTAAGTCATGGAAAATTTGGCAGCTCCAATTAACACTTCAAGAATAAATCTAAATGAGCCCAATGAAGACCAAGTCTAAAACACACTATTAGTAGTAAACATATACTTAAGTATATTGCCATCCAGGGTAGCAAGCAATATGAGAGAATTTTCAAGTTAGATATAAAAATGTCCTGAATTTGATTTATCTGAGTGCCTAGAATATTAAAAATGACTCATGATGTTACACTTCTTGCATTGATTCCCCCACTGAGCACAGTGTTTTACAGAAGGAATTCATTACCAGTGATAAATGAATGGCAACAATATAACTGGCAGATGGGCTGGTCCATGATACCAAAGTCAAATACATTGGTCCCAGCATTCATTCCAAACCCCATTGTAAACTGACACTAGTGAACTCTGATATCCAACATGGTTGCTGAAAAGGGGGGTGAAATGTTTTCTTGATAGTGTAATGAGTGAGTTCAGTGTTATCCTGTATCATATACAATGGAGTAGAAATTATTTGTTTGGGAGACAGAAGCCTTGGATTCCAATCCTAGCTCTGGTATGTAGTTACCTGTGTGACATACAGGAAAGAAATCATAAGTTTGGTGGATTTCAGTTTTCTTCTCTGTAAAATGAGTTGGACTAGATGACCACTTAGTTCCTAGACAATGTTGACTGGGTACAGTCTTTGAAAACCCCCTTGAATTCTCTCTCAATTTCCCCACTTGATCTGGTGTTCACCTGAGGATATTATCTTCTTAACTGGCCTTTCATTATAACCATGCCCAAATCTCCCTTATGATTAACCTAGCCCAGCCCTTCATTGTCTGTTACCTCCAGATTACCTTCCTCTGCTTCCCATACCTTGATCCATTCTAAACCCCATTCTCTTTGCTCAGGCCTTCAAGCTCCAGTCATCCCAGCCTACTGGCCACTCCCATCAAGATCCTCCCTAGACCCCTCCTCCAGTCACCCCAGACTACTTGGCCTAGATCCCTCCCACAGTCTTTCTGTATGTAAGAACCATCTTATTTCCATGAAAATGCTCAGATTCAATCTAGTCTGCTTGTATTAGTGATAAAAATATTCAGATTCCTTAAGAGTCTGTCCAATATGGTAGATCTTTAATAAACCTTGTTTGTCTCTGGCTGAAAGAACACTTGGGTCAAATTCATTTAAGCAGGATCTGTGTGTCGTTATTTGGGGGTCCCAGAACCCTTAAAACTCAACATTGGTCAGGAAACCAAATCTAAAAGTATAAAATAAAAGAGTAGAAAAGAGGGATGCAAAAAGAAGGAAAAGAAAAGTAGAATATGGTAAATTATCTCACATAAAAGAAGCACACAAGAGCTTTTACATCTGAAGGGAAATGGGGGCTGGACAATTCTTGAACCTTACTCTCAACAGAATCGGCTCAAAGATGGAATAATATACACAATTAGTTGGGGTATAGAAAGCTATTTACCCTACAGGGAAGTAGAAAGGAAAGAAATGAAAGAGGAGAAAGATTGATAGAAGAGAAGACAGATTGGGGGAGGCAACAGTCAGAATCAAAATACTTTTGAGGAGTGACAAAATGAAAAGAGAGAGAGGAGAAACAGGGGAAAATAAGATGGAGGAAAATTCATAGTTATAATAACTCTAAAAAGAAATTTTAAAGCAAGTTTCTTGGATAAAGGTCTCATTTCTAAAACATATAGAGAACTGAGTCAGATTTATAAAAATACAAGCCATTCCACAATTGATAAATGGTCAAAGGACATGAGTGGGCAGTTTTCAGATGAAGAAATCAACACAATCTCTAGTAATCTGAAAAAGTGCTCTAAATCACTGTGGATTAGACAAATACAAATTAAAATGATTCTGAGGTACCACCTCATACTATCAAATTGGCTAAAATGACAGAAAAGGAAAATGATAATGTTGTACGTGATATGGGAAAATTGAAATACTAAAGCTGGTGGAATTGTAAACTAAACCAACCATTTTGGAGCAAAATTGGGAACTATGTCCCAAGGGATATAAAACCATACATACCCTTTGACACAGCAACACCACTACTAGGTCTTTATCCTCAACAGTTTAAAATAAAAAGAAAAAAGGACCTATATGTATAAAAATGCTTATAGTACCTCTTTTTGTAGCTGCAAAGAATTAGAAATGATGGAATGCCCATCAGTTGGAGAATGGCTGAGCAAGTTCTTGTATATGTTTGTGATTGAAGACTATTTTGCCATAAAAAAAGACAAGTAGGATTATTAAAAAAAAAAAACTTAGAAAGACTTAATGTGAAGTGATGAAAAGTGAGGTAAGCTGAGCCAGAAGAACATGGCACACAGTAACAGCAGCTTTGTATGATGATAAACTGTGAATGACTTAGGGATTCTCAGCAATATAGTGATTCAAGATAATTCTGAAGGACTTAATGATAAAAAAATGCTATCTACCTCCAGAGAAAGAACTGATGGAATATGAATTGAGATTGGAGAATTTTTTCAACTTTCTTTATTTTTATTTTTTTAATCGTTGTTTTCTTTCACAAAATGACTAACATGAAAACAGTAAGAGGAGAAGGGAGGGAAGGAGAGAATTTGAGACTCAAAATTTTTAAAAAATGTTAAAAATTTTCTTTACATTTAATTAGAAAAAAAATCATTAAAATATTACCATGTACTAGGCTCTGTGTTTGACTCTGGTGAAACAAAGCTGAAAATGGAAACTTTCCCTGCCCTCTCCTCAACAACTTATATTCTACAGGGGCCAGATGTAGGGGAGCAACATTTTTATATATCAGCAAATACACACTTTTTAAAATTACATATTTGGTATAAGAAATACAAAAAGACTTCCAGTAAAAGGAAGACATTCAAATGAAACCTGAAAGGAGCTAGGGATTCCAAGAGATGAGCTTGACGAGAGAGAGAATTCCAGGCATGGAGGGCAGCCTTTGCCAAGATACTGAAGCAAGAAATATAACATTAGGCCATGTACAGGAAGCAGCTAGTAGGCCACTTTGCTTGGAACACAGAGTGCAACTGATCTGAAGTGTGATGATTCAGCCTAGGGAGAAGAACCATATGTACCGGAATTGGGATCAAATCATTTGCACAGTCTGGATAAAGAAAGAAGAGGAAAAACATCCAAATCTCTTGGCATCTTCTTTTAATAGAAAAACAATCATAGATTCAGACTCTCTTAGCTGTTGGCTCAGAAAACAGCATGAAGCTTACAAAGATCAATTTCTACTCTGTCTAGTTTTATAGGGAGAATTGATTGAAAACTACAATCTAGAGATGTAAATCACTCTGCTGCAGTGTATCAGTTTCAGGAATCCACACTTGAACTAGAAAGAGTCTTGTTTAAATGGTCACAGTTGTGCTACTTTCAGCTTAGTAGCCAAAAGAAAAGAAATAGAAATACTTCTCAGATGGGAACTAAAAAGCCTAAGCTGTTAAATAGCATTGGGGAAGGTCTTCACTGCTTTCTTACTGCGTGTTAGGCATTTAGAAGACTACATGAATTCTAAGTTATATGGGTTATGATTTATTGATTAATTCATGTATTTTTCAAAAGTGTCTAATACTCCCCAAGAGAAATCTTAGTTACACAGACGATAGAGTCCAGCGTTTAAGTCTTCAGAGATTCGGGAATGAACTTATTTTGTTGTTGTTCGGTTCTTTCAGTCATGTCTGATTCTTCCTGATCCCATTTGGGATTTTCTTGGCAGAGATACTAGAATGGTTTAACATTTCTTTCTCCCACTCATTTTGCAGATGAAGAAATTGAGATAAACAGGGTTAAGTGACTTGCCCAGGGTCACATCTAGTAAGTATCAGAGGTCAATTTAGGAAGATCAGTCTCCCCGACTATAAACCCAGCACTCTAACCACTTGTGACCCAAGCAAATTTTTACTCAGATAAAAAGTTATAAAGTCCAATGTTCTCTCTTATGACCAGAATGTATTGAGAATAACACATAAAGTTAGAGTTGGAAGGGCTATTGGATGTATAATATAAATGACTCATTTTATATATTATGGAAAAGATAGATAAATGGACTTGCCTAAGGTACACAGACAGCAAATGAGAGGACCAGGGTGCAAACCCACATTTGACTCCAAATTCAGAGCTTTTTTCCCCCACTGAACCTGCCTCAAGATTATGGTGTTCAATTCTAGGAAGTACAGCTTAATAAATTCATTGATAACATGGAGATTACACAGAAGAGGGCAGACAGGAAGGTGAAGGCTCTTGAATTCATGCCAGCAGCGCAGTAGGTGAAGGAAATGAACATGTTTCATTTTAAGTAAATAAGGCTTAGAAGAAGTTATGATATCTTCTTGAAAAATCCAAAGCACCATCACAGAGAAGAGGGATTAGTCTTTCTCTGTTTGGCCCAAGAGGCAGAGCTGGGAGCAATGAGGAGAATCTGCAGATGGGCCAATCTAAGGTGGATGTCTGTTAGAACTGTGCCAAAGTGGAATGGGCTGCCTCAGGTGCTGGGTTTGCCCCATACAGGAGCTGAAGCTAAAGAAGGATTTTCAGGTGTCAATAAATCAACTAGCAGACCTAGTGCTAAGCATTTAGGAGTTCTGTCAAAGGGACTTTTGTGCAGGTATCAGTTGGGCTGGACCAGGGATTGGGAACTGGAGGCCACATATGGCCCTCTAGGTCCTCAAGTGAGGTCCTTTGACTGAATCCAAACTTCACAGAAAAAATCCCTTTAATAAAAGGATTTGTTCTGTAAAACTTGAACTCAGTCAAAAGGCTGCACCCAAGGACCTAGAAGGCCACATGTGCCCTCAAGTTCACAGGTTCCCCACCCTTGGACTGCACCATTGCACTGTTAACCCTAGTTCCAATTATATACAATTAGCCATACTCTGAAAAAAATATTTTAAAATTCATACGTGACCCATGAGACAGGGCTTAATTCAGTGACTAACAGATAGTATTTAATATATGTTTATTGACTATTGAGACATGTATTCACACAATTATCTGTGAGTGATTACTTTTCTCCTCATAGTGACATTGTGGGATAGCATTTTTTTTCTATTTGACAGATGGGGAAATTTGCCTAAGATCTCATTATGATTTAATCAGTAAGCAGACAAGGACCCAGGTCCTTTGACCCGTGGATTACAGCTCTTTCTATTGGACATACAGCCTTCCACAAGAGTATAGGAACTTCAGTATAGTATCATATTTTTAAGTCTTATTTGAGTGACTTGGATGTCCTGACAGTAAAGACAAAAAAGCTTCCTTTTTTTTTCTTTTCAGTTTTTGAATCCTCCTTGCTTGACTCCTCTAAACATTCTTTCTCTACAATCGCCATCATAATAATTTAGATGAGCATCTGTTTCACTTCTTGACTGTCTCATATTCTACATACTGAAACCCAGAGACCTGTACACTTTCCAAGAGAACCCTCAATTATGGTAATATCCAGTGATAGCCATGATTGGCCTGAGGATCATATTGTGAGAGCCATGTGGCTGTCTAGACCCTCTAGTTCATTACTGTCCCCAAAATTATGTTGCCATATGGCCAGCTCCCATAGATATGGAAAAACACTTGGGTAGAAAGGAAGGTTCCATTCTGGGCTTTCCAGAAAGTTCTAATTATTTTCTGTTGAGTTGCTACAAGATCCAGAACAAAATGAGAGCCCTATATTAACCCTCATTATTCCCTAGAGTAGCATATACCATCAGAGTCTCAAAATGACCCACTTTGCCCTAAAATTTCATATCCTGAAAATTAGGGTCAGTTCAGGAGAGATTCTCTTGAGATGGCCATAAACTCCACTCATTGAGAATTTATATATTTTCTCATATAGTTTAGGCTATCAGGGGCACAGCTTATCAATGAATGAACGTGGAAACATTTCTCAAGTGATTACTATGAGGCAAACTCTGTAATAATCACTGAGAATATAAATCCATAAAGCAAAGGAGTCCTTGACCTCAAGGAACTTACATTCTAATAGGAGACACTACACAGGTGGAGAAGTGGTAGCCAGAGTTTTGACTTGGGCAGTCACATAAATGGTCAGTGGAGTTATAGGGGAATTGATGGACATGCCCTTTTCAGTAGCTGAGCTGTAAGTGAGCTGATCATGGTCTAAAGGTAAAAAGTGGCAGTCGTGGAATCGGGGAGGCCAAAAGGGATGTCAAGTTGTGGAGAATGATTGATACTGGCTCAGTGTAGCAGACTTGCTGACTCACTTATCAATCATGATGGTGAAGGCTGCAGAATAGGAGATCCCAACCTTGGGTGGGTAAGTAGCTTCAAGGTAAGGTCTCATGAGGTCAGGGTATAAGAGGCACCACTGATAAGGTGTGAGAAGACAGCTAAGAGGAAATGTGACTCAATTATAGAGTTGAGAGGGCTCTGGTTATGTGCTTGGGAATCGAATTCTGTTTTTCTTTTGCTGAAGATACACCAAAACAAACTGCTCTTCCCTCCCAAAAGGGGAGGAAAAGGCATTTATTAAGTGTCCATTACAAGTGTTATTAAGTTATACAAATGCTTGTTAAAAGTTAAGCATTCATTACAATGTTCCAAGAATTATACTAGAAGCTGAGAAAAAGAGACAAAATCAGAAAAATTGTTGCTCTCAAAAGTTGGCCTTCTATTAAGAGGAAATTGCATAGGCATAAAACTACATACAAACAAAGTAAAGCAGAAGGCATATGTATGTGGGTGGATGGATGGATGGGTGGATGGATGGATGTATGGATGGATGGATGGATGGATGGATGGAGGTAGGGATGGATGGAGGGATGGATGGAGAGATGGATGGATGGATGGATGGATGGAGGGATGGAGGGATGGATGGAGGGTTGAAGGGATGGATGGATAGATGGATGGATGGATGGATTGATGGATGGATGGATGGATGGATGGATGGATGGATGGATGGATGTGGATGGATGGATGGATGGATGGATGGATGGATGGATGGATGGATGG
>NW_027185759.1:27645277-27660690 GCF_028583685.1 Petaurus breviceps papuanus
TGGATGGATGGATGGATGGATGGATGGATGGATGGATGGATGGATGGGTGGATGGGTGGAGACTGTAATTTCTACCTTTGTGAAGAGCAGGTGCCAAGGCTGGGCACTTGCTCCTTCCCTCTCTTGTCTCCAAGTGAGGCATCTCCCTACATCCACATCTACCCACCACACCTCAAATACAGTTATACTAGCAATACAATATTGGGTAGGAGGAGGTATAGAATCAATGCCATTATCCCAGATCACTCTCAAGGAAGGGGTGATACTTAGCTTACACTCACCAGTTTAGTTCCCTCCCACCAAACACAACTTAGACAAAGACCATCACTGCAAAATAAGCACAAAAAACTAGTCATGGAAATTATGCAGATTAGAATAGACCTAACAATAATGGCAGTGGTGGTAGTAGTAGCAGCAGCAGAAGCAGTAGTAGTGGTGGTAGTAGTAGTAGTAGTAGCAATGGTAGTACTAGTAGTAGGAGTAGCAGCAGCAGCAGCAGCAGTGGTATTCATATAGTTATTTAAGGTTTTCAAAATACTTTAACAAAGTCTAATTTTATTTTCACAACAATCCTACCAGGTAAGTATTATTTTACCCATTTTACAAATGAGGAAGATGACTTGCCTAGGACTTGCCCAGGATCACACAGTTAGTAAGTGTCTGAGACTGAACTTGAACTTAAATCTTGCTGACACTGGATCCTTTTCATCTAACTGACCAAAAAAAAACACACAAGAGTAAATGAATTCTTTAGCTGGAAGAGAGATAGGATCACAGCACAAACCAAGAGAGAGAATGACCTCACCAATTCCACTCTCCATCATTTTTAGTTTTGCAAGTACTAAAAAACAAAGGGCATGTGAAGGTGAAGGGTAGAGAGCAGGTCTCCCAAAATGTCTATAATTTTGTGGGTTCCTAGCAACCATGTGAAAGTTTATATTTACTGTTCATGACTTCCTCTCTGAGTCTTCTACCACTTCCAAAAAGTCTCTTCTTCACTCACCATGTACGGCCTGTCATGATTCAGTGTTCTCTCATCAAATCAGGAATCATGGCTCCTTCTGCTTACACTGCACAAAGGTCATAGGTGAAAGATGGGGACAGAGCGCTGAGATAGGCTATTGTTCAGTTATAAAATTAAACTGAAGGCCCCTAGATTCTGGGAGGGCGGGAATCTCTTCTTGATGGGAGGTTTCACATGATTTGTGACCTGGGTCTATTGGTCTTGGTCTATTTGGACCTTGGTGTATACATACATACACGTGTGGGGGTGTGTGGGTGTGTGTGTGTGTGTGTGTGTGTGTGTGTGTGTGTGTGTGTGTGTAAAACACCTATTTTCCATCTGTCAGAGCTTCAAGTTTCCCATCTGTAAAACGAGGAGACATGGCACCATCTGATTCACATAGTTGTTGTGGGTTAGGTACTCAATAGATCTGCAAAGTCCTTAATAACTTTCAGGTGGACAAGTTGACTAGCACTTATTAAATACAGCTGCTAAGCACTAGGGCTACAAAGCAAGGCAAAACCAGTCCCTGCCCTAAAGAAGCTCGCAGTCTAATCGTAAGCTAGGATCAGGAAAAGAGGAGTCATTTTCCCCTCTCAAGCCCTGCTTAGAAGTCTGTTAATACTTGTTTTGAGTGTCTTTCAGGAACCTATTTCATTAGCATGCAGGCAGGCCTCTCTGTCTCTCCCATCCAAAAGAAGAAAGTTGCAACTGAATTCTCATTAAAGTTTTGTTTTATTTTGTTTGTTTGTTTTTTAATCAAGAGAAAAATTCCTCTGGCCAAAGTAAGAGAGAGGGAGATAGACGGAGGGAGGTGTGAGAGAGAGACAGAAAGAGAGAGACAAAGAGAGGTAGAAGTCTAGTTGTAAGTTTTCTCATTCCCAAGAGATAAATAAACTAAAACTAATTGCTTAGATATTTTGTTACTGATGTGATTGACTCAGGTCGACATAAGGTAAAGTGCCATGAATACAGGGAGAATGCTCATGTTTTTCTGTAAACCACAGAAAAGGAAAAATGTCTAAAAATAACAGCAACTGAGTCAAACTCCTAAAAGTATATATCTTTGCAGTTGTGCCCACAAATTATAGACACAGTAGGGGCGGCCAGGTAATAAGGGCACCGGCCCCAGTGTTGGGATGACCTGGGATCGAATCCAGGCTCCAATACTTAGCACCACTCACAGAAATAATTGGCCGTGTAACCTTGAGCAAGTTACTTAACCCCAATTGCTTTAAAAAAAAAATTATAGACACAGCTATTTTGATAAACCCCTGCAAAGGAACAATCCAAATATATGATCCTATACAGAATCATGTGCACAAGAAATGAAACAGAGAAGCCTAAATATTACATATGTGCGTATATGAATATATAATATGGATATAATACATTATTATATACGTGTACATGCATATATAAAATATTTATTCTTTTGTGTTATAGATGAATATGCATATGCATGTGTAGGAGTGTCCATGTATGTTTATACACACACACATATACAGGGTATCCTGATAGTCTTAGTGTACCAATTAACACTTTAATTAAATTAAATTTAATTAAAAATTTAATTAAATTTAAAAATTTAATTAATTAAATTTAATTAATTAAAGCTATTTAAAAATTATCTCGTAACTATTAAAGTGTTAATAGCTTAATAATGCACTAAGACTTTTGGAATATCCTGTAAATATGCATACATGTATGAATGTGTGTATGAATAACATGTATATGCTTGTTAAACCTGGTGCCCTTGAATGTTATTCCTTATGAGAGGGAGTATGGTTTAGGGGACCTAAGTTCAAATCCTATTGCTTACTACCTGAATGACCTTGAGAAAGTCATATTACTTCTCTGGGTCTTTTTTTCTCATTTCACCTGTCAGGGGGACTTTGGTGAACTGGTGTGACTTTTCCAAATATGTAAGGGAAGGCACATGGTATCTGTTCACTCTGTTGTCTAGTCACAGGTTCATAGATGTAAAATTGGGAAGTATATTAGTGGATCCAGCAAGGTCCTTCACCCAGAATGTTGATGAAGCAGGTTCCCCCACACCTTACCCAGTGCATGACCCTGAACTGTTCCATGACCCCAGCCTGTTTGGGAAATTCCTCTCCCCCTGTGCCCTCCACCCTGTACCCTACACCCTGTTCTAGGAGGGATCCCTATCACATGGGAGGATGTAACCTTACACCACATTCCCAAATTGTCCCTGAGCTATAGATCCAACCAATGGCTGTCTTAGCTTCTGTATGTCATTGCTTACGCTAGCTCCCATCCCCAGTTGTGGTTTTTTTTTTTTTTTGGTTTTTGCCTTTATAAGCATTGCCTGTACCCCAATTCGGGGCTGCCTGATTTGAATGTATACTCTGGGCCATTGCCCTTGATCAATAAATCCACACCTAAATTTATCCTGCCCCCCTTGCTCTTATTCTCTTCACAACAATCTAATACCTGGGAACAAGAGATTGTTATGGCTATGGATCCTGGGAAACTAAAGGATAACAAAAATCCACTTTCTACACACCAAAATTTACCTTACTTACACTAAAATCCATATTACTTACAACTACTAAGTTCCCTTACAATCCAGAGAACCAATTTCTGTCAAAGTTTATCCTCATGAGATGAATCAGCAGAAAATTATTTCTTTCTTTCCTTCTTTCTTTCTTTTTTTCTTCTTCTCTTTCTCCTCCTCCTCATCCTCCTCCTCCTTTTTCTTCTCCTCCTCTTCTCCTCCTCCCTTAACAATCCTGATATAAAAAAATTAAGAACATATTTACATGAATGCTGCCATACTGAAGGTTCATAACCACCAAACTATATGGAACGAAAAACTGTCAAAATATAGAGAGCTAGTGGAGAAACCAAGATTATGTGAGAACCAAATAAATTACGTGGCATTCTGCAGTCTTTTCTACTTCTATAATTGTTTCAAAGAGACTTTTATTGAACTTAGCAAAGATGAACTTATTCTCTGACACCTTTATTTAATTCCCCTCCCCCAAAATCAGTCATTTTATCCACCTGTGGACTTTTCTACTGAACAATAAGCAGAATTTAATAGTGATATATGGTCATTTGATCCAAGACCACGTTGTAATGGGAATGCAAATTTTAAAGATCTTCCCTGCCCCTAGGCTAAAGTGCACCTGGAGCCTGGGGTTGGAGGCTTGTTTTTCAGTAGATACTTCTTGATTGGCCAGGGAGTCAATAAGGTTGTTACATTCTCTGAGCCAGGAGAAGGCTATATAAGCCCTGATGTGAGGCTGTGTTTTGGGGCTCACTTTGAGAAATGTTCTGTGATTTGATCAGATGAAACTCTGGAAAGCCGTTGTCCAGGGCCCCCCAGCTTTGAAACCCAGATGTCGTTTGGTATGGATGTAATGATTGGACAGTTTGGAAATCTGTCTACTTGATCTGTCTCTGTCTAGATAATTCTGTCTGTATATTCTGAAGTTCTGGGTTCTGACCTTTTTCTCCTGAACTAGGTAAATGATACATATTTGACTGATTAAAGTAAGCTTGTTAACCCATTTTGAGTTGCTTTCCTTTATCAAAGCAGATCCAAGAACCTGTGTTGGCAGCAAACCCTAGGGACGCTTGGGGTGCTTGTTGCTACACACGTCTATCTGAAGCACATCAAAAGTAAAATGAGAAGCGTGAAAGTAATAATGACAATGAAAATAATAATGATGATGATGGATAAATACCTTCTTCCCCAATTCTGAGAGGTCATTTTTGCATATTCATTTTAACTAATAGCACATATGATTTATGTAAAGTGAATTTCTCTCATACTTGGAATTTTCTTCTTCCTTACCTCTCCTTTTTAGTTTCCCTGGTTTCTTTCAATACTCATTGAAACCCACCTATGTTTCCCCCCTTCCCTCCAGTTCATAGTATGTCCTGGACTGGGATTTTCACTTAGTCTGGATATATCTTATATATACCAAGTTATTTATATGTTGTCATTAGAAGGTGAGCTCCTTGAGAACAGGAATTTTTTAACCTTTCTTTATATCCCCAAGACTATAACACAATGCCTGGTAGACAGTAAGTGCTCAATAAACACTAGTTGACTGACTGAGAATTCACACTTTAACCACAAAGGCCCCTTGAGAAATAGCTAATAGGCTAAGTCACTCCCCATTTCCTAATGGGCTAAAATGTGAAATCCTCTGCTTGGTGTTTAAATTCCTTTACAATCTAATCCCTATCTATCATTCTATATTAATTTCAAATTATTCCCCTCATGTACTCTGTGGCTTCATCATACTGGTCAGTTTCATGTTCTCTTCAAAGGAAATCCCATGTCTTGCCACCCTGAATTTGTACAAGCTGGGGCTCCCTATGCAAGAGAAGCCCACCATTCCCAATTATGTCATTTGGAATCCTTATTCCTGAGGAAGGGTCAGCTAAAGGGCCACACACTAGCAGATTTTCCTTATTCTTCTAGTCACTCACATCTCTCAAATTACTTCGAATCTATTTTGTATTTTCTTATCTGCAGAGATGTTCTTGTGCTATTTTCCCCAACAGAATGGAAGCCTCTTGAGTTCTCTTTATCCCCAGTGACTATTATATTTCCTGGCATAATATAAAAATAATAATAATAATAATAATAACACTTACTGCACTATTTCTGAGCACCTTACAATTATTATCTCATTTGATCATCATCATAATCCTTGGAGATAAATGCTATTATTATTCTCATTTTACCGATGAGGAAACTGAGGTAAATAGGGTTAAGTGACTTACTCAAAGACACAGCTAGTAAGTGCCTGAGGTCACATTTGAACTCACAGCAGGTTCTTAATAAGTACTGGGCAGATAGAATTGATGTACAGCCACATCAATTAACATTTAGCCTCCATTTTATTTTTGTTTTCAAATAACCCAGAGAGCCAACTCAATCGTTGCGAACACAACTTCGACACTGTTCTGATGGTTTAAGCCACAAAAATCCTTAGGATACACAATAGGAAGAGGAGCTAAAGCTTCTTCTAACCCTCTGTATCATATTATTGAAATTCAAAATGAGTCACACGGAATGTTTAGAAAAGAAGGCTTTCAAAAGGCAGGCTCCAACATGAATTCCATGCTTTCAGGGTTTTGGTTCAAACAAGTGTTCCTAACCATGGTGGCTCTTAATGTTGCTGCTGATAGAACTGTAACCATCACCACTATAATGTGGTCTCCTTGGATGTTCTAGAAGATCAGCTGTCTATTTCACCACTGCTAGTTAGAATAAACACCCATAATGGGTGCCATTATGGGCCCCCAAATCACATCAGCCCTGCTCTGTCTGGGACATCTTAGAAAATGTCCTCACTTTATAATTATATCCCTTCATAGTTTGGATTGACCCTCAATGCTAGGATAAACCAGCTTGTGCAATGTTTGATTTGTAGCTAAATTCAGTTTCAGTATTGGTGTGTTCGATTTAAATGTTTTTGCTTTATTCAATCTATTGGTCCATCAACAAAAATCCATTAAGCTCCTACCGTGTGTCAGAAGCTACACTAGACATTGCCTATATAGAGACAAAAATGAAATGGTCCCTACCATTCTTTGTGGGAAACAACAGATACACCCCATGTATACACACATATACAAAATAAATCCAAATTACTATACTTGTTTGGAGATGGGTGGGAAATGGGGCTGTGGAATGGGGACAGGGGGGTTACTAGCATCTATAACAATGTAAGGATCAATAAGTAAGAGAGTAGTTGTGTAAGGCCAAAGGGCACCAAGGAAATAGTTTTTTTTAATTGAGGGAAATGGAGAAGGGACCTGGAGAATGGATGAACCTGTCTAATTTATATGAAGAAATCAGGCATGTTGCATCAAGAAAAGCCATGATGTTATAGGCTCAGTCTCAAAGACACAAGCAGCTTTGCAGGTAGTTCAACTGCAAATTCCTACACACTGTAAAACCAAGCACAAGCAGCTTTCCAAAGGACTACTGCTGTGAATGGCTTTAAGGTTCTTATCACTTAGCATAGTGAACTCTCTATTTGTTCATCAAAATAAAGCAAAACATTGACAGAAACCAATGTACAGCATTCACAATGTTATAACATAACAACTTATCACTAAAGTGGCCAAATAGTTTTCACCAAATTGGTTACATAGTTTTAAGCAATAGATATCATTCAGTGAGTCCTTAACTCTATCATCTTTAAGGAGGAAGACTCCTTAAGGGACACAAACTACAAAGGTCAAAGTTTTCCACCCCTAGGTCACATTGTCAGTCTCTCAGTCAAAAAGTCTTCTTTCCTCTTGGCCAGAGATTAGTTTCCAATCATCTTTAACTCAATCATCCTTAAGAGGTACAAGGTACAGAGTACAAAGTTTTCCCACCCATAGGCCACAGTAATTCATGATCTTCTCAGTCAGCATTAAGTACCCAAGGAGAGGTCTTTTCATTTTGACTCGAGGCTGGTTCTCAGATTCCATGGTTCCTCTTCCATGGTCCCAGCTTTTGCCTGAATTTACACAACTGTCACCTGGATTCAAAGGTACACAACTCTCAGCTCCTTGTCCAGCTGCTTGTCCAGTTCCCATTCCATATTGAAGCTCACAGTGTCCAGTCCACTTCAAGTCCTTCACAGTTTCTGTTTCTGGGAAGACAAAGCTTAACAGCCAAAACAACATACATGCACATTGCTGGCACCATCATCGATTCACTTTCTGCCTGTGAAATCAACACAGACCCACAAACAAAGTGTGAAAACTCAACACAAATCATCAGTATGGTTTCAGGATCTCCTAAACCCTCCTCCAGCACTTCTGTAAACAGACTACAAGAAAATCCTCTTTCAGGGATCCCAGTAAGGTCCCAAGGCTTTTGTACAAAGTATTACAAACACAAATCAACACAGACAGAACAGAAAAACTGAGCTCCAGGATACCACAAGTTTTCTCCTTCTCAACTCTGCAACCACAAGCATTCCCTTCTCATTTCTGCTCTTTCCCAGCATGGGCTTCTCCTTATATATGGTCATTAGCTCCTCCCTGTTCTGCCCCTTCCTGTTGCATCAGCAAGTTCTTCCCACTGTAGGTTTCACAAGTTCTGTTTCTTAACAAAGACTTAATATAATCACGGGCAAGGCTCAAAAGAAACTTGAACTGAAACAAGGTGCTAAATAATTAAGTAGCTGAGACAAGGTGCTAAGTACTTCTTTGCTTTTCATTACAGACTCCAGGGATTCTGTTGTCTTCCAAATCATCACAATGCTTAAGACAGTATCATATACATAGCAATAAAGAATTGGCATGTGATTTCACTGCTATAAGGAACTCCAAGGTGAAAAACTTCCTCCTACTAATGCAAATTTGCACTTGGCAAACTAGAGAGAGAGAGAGAGAGAGAGAGAGAGAGAGAGAGAGAGAGAGAGAGAGAGAGAGAGAGAGAGAGAGTTGCCTTCACTAATGAGAAGTGAAATGAATTGCTCAGGGTCACTTAGACATTCTGTGTCAGAGGGAGGAATTGAACCAAAGTCTCCCTGGCTTCCAGGTCACTTCTCTAGCAATTATTTCATGCTGCTCTCACCATATGCAAAAAAATGTCAAGGAGTTGATTTAATTTGAGTTATATATCCTTCCATCAAAGGATAGTTAACATTCTGCCTAAACTTCATGATATAAAAGGATCACCCAGAACTTAAAACATTTGACTCATTCTAAGAAGAGATTTTAAAGAGATAAATGTAAAGTCTTAATCTGGGGTTCAAAAGTTCAACATCACAACAAGGTGTGGCTAAATTACAGGCTGTCTGGAAAAAGATCTGGAGGTCTTAGGGGACAACAAGCTTAATGAGTCAATTATGTATACACATATAAAAAATATGATTGAGCATGTAAGTCAAAAGGTTTTACTTGTTTTAAATATGAGAGGGATAATCAGATCATTTTGAAAACTGTTTAAATTCTATATAGCAAAAGTTTATATTTTTATAGATTATTGTGATATGAGGGAAAAAATTGAATGTGATCTTAGCTATATCAAATGAAGTCTGCTGGGGCGGCCAGGTAGCACAGTGAGTGAGAGCACCGTCCCCAGTGTCAGGATGACCTGGGGGATCGAATCCGGGCTCAGACACTTAGCACCTACCCAGAAACACCTGGCCATGTAGCCTTGAGCAAGTTACTTAACCCCAATTGCTTTTAAAAAAAAAATGAAGTCTACTGTCTTGCATTAAGGAGGTTATAAATGTCCCGTCCTTTACTAGGGTTGGGTCATAACTGCAGCATTGTGTTTGGTTCTAGGCACCACATTTTAAATAGGACATCAGTAAGCTAGAGAATCATCTAGAAATGGCTATGCAGTATGGTCACTGGTCTCACCACCACATCAGAGCAAGACCAGAGAAAGGAACAATGACTGGAACATAGCAAGGGCACCAAACAAACGCTCATTGACTGATTAACTGAAATGATGATTTTTAGCCTGGATACTTAAGGAATAAGTGATAACCATATTCATTTGAAGAACTGTCACTTGGAAGAAGTAGCAGGTGTATTCCTCTTCAGTTCAGAGAGTAAAATGAAGAGCAATGTGGCCCCAAGCACCTCCCTGTGTTGTAAAGAGACAAACTTAGACTCCCCCACAGAAGAAACAATGTCCCTAACAATTAAAGTTAGCCAGAAGTGGAATTGGCTGCTTTGCAGAAATAGTGAATTCCCCTTCACTGGAGATCCTCAAGAGAAGGTTGGGTGGCCATTTCTCTGGGAGATGTCCAAGGAGATTCTTGTTCAGGTGCAGGTTGGAAGAGATGTCTTTTGAGAGCCCTCCAACTCCCATATTCTTTGATTCTTGGGTTGTGTGAAACATCTCCTAGCACATTTCATGGAGGCCAGAATCATCATAATAAATTGGCAAATAGTAAATATAAGATAGAATTTCTTCATTTCTTTCCAGCAAAGGATCTACTATCCAAATGATTGATGTGTGTATAAGGACACATCAGCATCTACTTTGTCCATTACAAATGTCACCTAACCTGGAAATACGGGTAGTAGGGGAGAAAGGGAATGAGCAAGCATTTGTATGGTACCTGCTATGCAACAGTCACTGTGCTGGGTCTCCTTCCTTTGTGTCTTTTGACAAATACTATCTCATTTACTCTTCCCAACAGCCCTGCTATGTAGGTACTATTATTATCCCCATTTTACACCAGACAAAACCAAAGCAAATGAAGGTTAAGGGACTTGCCCAGGGTCACATAGCTAATAAGTATCTGAGGCTGATTTTGAACATTTTCCTGATGGAAGGACCAGCACCCTATCTACTACATCATCAGCTGCCTATAAAAGTGATCAGTCATTGAGCAGGCAAATATTATGAACATTTGTCAACAGGAATATGGGAAGGGGTGGATATATGTAGGCCATGGAATAGTAATAAAGTTTCAGTATCTCAGTGGTCACTAACCCAAATAAAGCCCAATCAAAACTTCCCTCTGCATCATCCCCAATGCATTGTATCAAGCCTCTATTTTAGGATGCTAGTGGTAGAGAACTCATTAGAAGGACTTTTCCATTTGTCCTTCATTTTTATAATAACCTCACCTTACAGCTTATTGAATCACCCTCCCAAAGACATCCCAATCTTTCAAAGTACACTTCCCAGGGAATACATGAGACATGTTGGCAACAGATTCTGAAATTACCTCTACTGCTATTTTTATTAAAATTCCCAAAGGTACCTCAGAAAGTTCCCACAGTAGAAATGGAAATGAAAGCTAACTCTGCAATTCTACAGACTAAGTATCCAATTCTTAGTCACTTAATATAAAATGCAAAGACATGTGATCAGCTTCCAGCAAAGAGGCTCCAATAATACCCACCTCATCCTAAGTCCCAATGTGCCCTCTGAAATGGCAGTATGGTGCTACACATTGGCACAAAAATCTGACTTGGAGTCAGAAGTCTTTGGTTCAAATCCTACTCACTAGCTGTTACCCAAGGGAGGTTTCTTAACCACCCTGAGCCTCAGTTGGGGCATTCCAACTTTCAGTTTCTCAAGAGGAGCATAACAGAAAAGATGACTGTGAAGATTATTGAGGCTTGTCCTCTAATATCTTCTAGGTCAGTTTCCCCTCTGTTAAAATAAGAAGAATGTCTGCAGTATTTACTCCACAGGATGAGTTAATCTATGTAAAGCAAAGTTTAAACCTTAAAGGGTTATACAGACAGCAGGTGGTATTACTTACTATTCATCCATCCCCAAAATATTCTAACCCTTGGTCTTTAATCCATCTGTCTCCTGTAGCAGAAATGTCCTCCTCTACCTTCATTCATTACATTTAGTCAATACATCAATAAACATTTACGAGGTACCTACTACATGCTAGATGCTATACCAAACATTGTGGGTACAAAGAAAGAAAGAAGTTAGTCGCTGCCCTTGAGCTCATGGTCTAATGGGGAGACAACAGACACTTATTAGAATGTTATTTGTTTTTCAAGGCCAAGCACAAATACCCATTCATCAGAGGTGGCTAGGTGGCACAGTGAATAGAGTACCAGCCCTGGAGTCAGGAGGACCTGAGTTCAAATCTGGCCTCAGACACTTAACACTAACTAGCCATGTGACCTTGGGCAAGTCACTTAACCCAAACTGCCCTGCCCTCCCCCCTCCAAAATAAAAAAAAGCAAAAAACAAAACACCAAATGCCATTCATCCCTTAAAGCCTTCTCTAAGTCCCTTACTCATCCATAACACATCATGCCTAATAATAATAGCTAAAATAATAAGGATAACAATGACATTTTCATAGGGGCAGATGAGCATTCCAGGTAGAGGGACAAGTCAATGTTCCCCTCTGAAATAGTTTCCTCATCAGTAAAATGAGGGAGCTAGATGAATTGATTTTTATTGTCTCTTCCTGCTTTCCAACCCTACAGTTTGTTGGACCAACCTCCTAAGTGATGAGGGAGAAATCTTCTTTTACGAAATATTTTTTTAATGTTCAGTTTATTTTCTAATTCTTTAAGTCCTTGAGATTACATGATTTGCCCTAGGATACTCTCAAGCCCTGATCTAGAAACCCCAGTTGTTAAATGTCTTCCAAACTAGCTGTAAGCTCCAATTCTCATGTCACCATATTTTTCTTTTTTATCTCAGTCAGCTCTAAATATAAACTTGTGTATGACCCTACAACAGGATGATTTCCCCATGATGGCTAATTGTTCTCATTTTTCCTCTTTGAAATGTTAAAAATCTTAGCTGTAGATGAAACAGAAATGGTTGGAGATTTGAATGCCTCCAGCACTTTCACCTTATCAAATGACTCAGGTCGATCTGCTTGGCAGACGTGACAACAGGAGGGAACATTGCGGGTGGGAAACAAGATATTAACAGGCTCAAATGAATGGTAATTAGTAGTACATTATCCCCACATCAGTGCTAGACTGGTTTCCCAATATGCATCCGAATTAACCAGGCATCCCTTTCCAATGCATGCTGATTACAGGCATATTTCTGTATTACTTTCAGTCTTTCCATAAGTAGTTTTACATCTATTCACTTAAGTTGATGTAGCCTTGAAATGCTTCTCTAAAGTAGGCTGCCTATCCAAATAACGCAAATCTATTTTGTGCATATTAATATTTATGTTAAGAAAATGCAAATGAAACAAAAAGGAATCAGGCTCATTAAGGGTTTGTTCAGGATTTGGGACATATGGTTTGCTTCCCCCAACTCTTATTTTTCCAGGTCATTTCCCCCCAAAATGCATCTGAGAATCTCAAGTTTTTTGTGGTCACTGTCTTCCTAGACATCTACAAGAAGGAAACTACTATAATTATAATGGGAGCATATACTAAGAGTGGAAAGGGTCTTCAAATGCCATCTAGTTCAACCCCTCCATTTTTGCAGATGAGGAAATGATAATATAAGGGACTGGAGCAAATGACTTGGCCAAATAAAAAGTGAGCAGCAGAGTCCAGAACTGAACCTTGGACCTGTAATTTTCAGTCTCTCAATAATTCCACCACAAATGTGCTGCCTCCAAATCATAATGCAGTTTTAAAAACTGTCTTAATCACATTAATTCATCTGATCCTCCCAAGAACTCTGTGAGGTAAGAAAGACAGGCATCAGTCTTACGTGAAAGAGGAGAAATTATTGTCCAAGGTCACACAGAAAATGAATGAGAAATAGGCAAGTTCCTTCATCCAAAAAATGATGAAAGATTCCTTCAATCCTGTGCCCTGTGGGTTGTGCAGACACATTCAATATCCATGCAGATTCTGGGCAGTTTATTTGTTTTCCTTGTTCTTCAGTGATTAGAAGA
Source organism: Petaurus breviceps papuanus (assembly GCF_028583685.1). NCBI lineage: Eukaryota > Metazoa > Chordata > Mammalia > Diprotodontia > Petauridae > Petaurus > Petaurus breviceps. The sequence continues at coordinate 27,658,595 of NW_027185759.1, forward strand.
GCCACATTTGAGTGTGGTCTCCAAGGAAAATGAAAGCACTGGTCACAAGAAAAGAACCCGAGATACAGAGATGACTGAGCTTCCACTGGCGCTGGGATTGTTGACCATGGTGGTTTCTCAATGTCAACCAGGCATTGTTCATTGTTTTGGATTATCCATATGTATCAATTACCCCTGTCATTTCTTCAGCTTATTAAGAGGGATAACTGGAATTTTGCTGTAGAGATAAACTTTTGTTTTTATTCAAATCATTTTTCATTGTTAGGAAATACACATAGCCACATGTCCATATAAATTGACTAACTATCTTTCATGGTTTAGAAATACAGACAGATACACACACACAAATGGGCAAACCATCTTTCATAGTTAGGATGGGGCGGGGGAAGTATCTGGTAGGGTAAGAGGGGATAGTATCTGGACTTGCAATTTCTTTGGTAAAAACAAGGAGGAGGGAATTCTTTCTACCAGTACAGGTCAGCTAATAATCTTAGAAAGTTGCCTAGAACACAGAAAAACTAAATGATTAATGAGGATCCAGGTAGAATTTGAACCCAGGTCTTTGTGGCTTCAAAGTCAGTTTTTGTGTATGGTGTCATGTTGTTTCACCCCATTTGTATATTTGCCAATGTTTTCTGTACACATAAATTGATGTAACTTGTGAAAATTTTACATGATTTTCCATTTATCCACACTTACCATCTGGACTGCCACTACTTTCTAAGGTTCTCCAGATCTAACCATCTGCCCCTTAGCCCCTGGTATTATCATCTGACCTACTTTTGTAACCTGAGGTCTTCTGGTTCTTCCTTTCCCTCCTTAGAACTTCCAGAACTTTCCATATGCCTTGAAGCTGAATATTCTTTTATATGACATCTCCTCCAATCAGAATGGGAGCTCTCTGAGATTAGGAATTGTCTAAGTTTTTCTATTTGTATCCTATACTGCTTAACACATAGTATGCACTTAATAAATTTGTTTTTGTTCATTTTATCTCTGTTTCAATAAATTTATTTTACAGCATATAGAGCTAGGTTCCTATCTATGTGAATAATGGTTCCCCTGACGTGGTCACAAGTATTCAAATTCACACTATTTGAAGTCATAATTATATAAAATATGTAAATTGGTTCCAGTCCAATAGAAATATGGAGTGTGATTCAAGTAATGAAATTACTTAATGGGATTCATTGTGCATATTAATGGGAATCTACCTATTCTTTACCTGATCTGTTCATCTCTATGCATGAATACATATAATATATATGTGTATATAGTAATTCCCTAAGAAAAACAATATTAATTTGTGTGTGCATAAATAGACAAAAGAGCACAGACTAATCACACACATATCCATAATCAATGAACTCAAAAAAATAGGGGAGGTTATTTTCTGCTAGTATTCTAAGTTCATGAATTTAGAGAAAGGCAGAGTACGTCAAATATCCCTTGACAATACCTGGAAATTTTAAAAGTAATTATGAAAACAGTTGGAAGCCTATCTATAGGTGTCCACCGGGGCAATCTTATTTCAACCTAGGAAATACTGGCAGTGAGAGTTAGCTTCAGCAGTCAATTTTAACCCGGAAATATGACAAAACCCAACCAAAAGTGAAAAAAAAAAGTCTCTCATGTGCACATTCTGCCTTTAAAAGTAAAGCTATAGGAGTGAAAGCAAGCTTGGCACAGCAAAAGGAATGCTGGTTTAGAAGCCAGATGACCTGGATTAGATTCCCAGCTTAGCCTCAAGCAGCTGTGTGAACTTCAAATAACCCCACCTCACAGGGCCTCAGTTTGTCACCTTCAAATTAAAGAGGATGGATTAGATGGTGTCTTGGGACCCTTCCCCATTTCTCCCTACTTTTCATATTCCTTTTGTGGGTTGCCTTCCCCCTTTAGATCAGAAACTCCTTGAGAGAAAGAACTACCTAGTTTTTTGCTTCCAATTGAATCCCCAGAACTTAGCACAGTGTTTGATAAATACTTGTTCTTTCCTTTCCTTTCCTTTCCTTTCCTTTCCTTTCCTTTCCTTTCCTTTCCTTTCCTTTCCTTTCCTTTCCTTTCCTTTCCTTTCCTTTCCTTTCCTTTCCTTTCCT
>NW_027185759.1:27660790-27663503 GCF_028583685.1 Petaurus breviceps papuanus
CCTTCCTTCTTTTCTTGCCTGAGGTATCTAGATAGGCAGTAAATAGGGCACTGGGCTTGGAGTTAGGAAGACCTGAATCAAATCAGTCCTCAGTTACATTCTAGCTGAGTGACCCTGGGTAAGTCAATTAATCTCTGTTTGCCTCAGTTTCCTTAATTAAAAAATGGGAATAATAAGAGTGCCTATCTCTCAGGCTATTGTGTAGATCAAAAGAGATAATAAAGCACCCAGCACAGTGCCTAATATATAGTAGGCATTAATAAATGTTTCTTTCCCCTTCTTCCCATCTCTCTCTGTCTCTCCTCTCTGTCTGTCTCTTTTCTGTGTCTGTCTCTGTCTCTCTCCCTTTTAGTTTGGAACATGAATAGCTCAGACATAGACCTTGTTTATCATGTTTTGTCTTCTCTCCATTTTTCTGTGTGTTCCCAGTTGCACAAGTTGTTAAATAAATCTATACTGAATTCAATTATTTGAAGAGGCACCATATTGTTCCTGCTTTACTTCACTGAAACTAAAAGACAGACTCATGACTTCAGAAAGGACTGGAGTTTCTGACATTCTAAAAACCAAACCACCCCCTAGCCTAATGGAGATTGAAGCCCCAGATAAAGGCATCTGTCAGGTCTAAAGCCCAACATTAGCCAAGAGTATTGATTCTACCTGTCATGTCCTCTATGGATAGGTTGTCCTGGATTTTCCCTACTTTTTCAGTCACCTACCCTAGAATGAGTAGTAAAGAGGAGAAGAGAGGGATTGTTTCTCAAAGTGAAATCTTTCTCCATTTTCAGTTCACATCAGACTCCTGAGTTAGACCTCTGAGATTGTTACTTTCACTTTATGTTACAAGGAGGAAGTGCTACTAGACTTGTAGTTGACAGAAACCCAGAATACACTGGGGGAAAGAAAGTCACCTCTCCCTCCCCCTCCTCCTCTACCACTACCCTAAATAGATAGAGAGTTAAAGGCGTGGTTCTTCAAAAAGAACCATTTCAGCCAATCACATGCCTTTCTGGTTACATATAAAAGCAATAAAACAAATACTATCCTTCCAAATGGATTGGGACTGGACCTATAATTTTATTAGTAAAATAACTTCTACATGAAAATATTCCATCCACAAATGCAGGTTGATACTTTTTCTGTTACTCATAGTCTTAGAAAGCTTGCCTAGGGTCACATGGCCGATATGTTTCAGAGCTTAAGTCAGTTCTTCCTGGCCCTGCAGCTGGATCTCTATAGACTACATCAGATTGCCTCTCTATCCTGATAATAACAATGGCATAATAGTGGTCAAGGTTTTGATACTTCCAGGAGCAAAGATAAGGGATGCATCCTGTCTAATGATGGTGGTGCTGGTAGTGATGATGCTAAGAACATTATATATTGATCTAACACATTAAGGTTGGAACAGTACTTAGACTCTGTTATTGCATTTGAAAATGCTTGCAAAAGCCTTTGGAGTCAGTGATACACATGTAATTATCCCCATTTTGCAGATGATGACAGTGAGGCTGAGTGAGGCTTATTGACTTGCCCAGATACTAGGCATCTGAGGTGAGATTCTCTCACAGTTGTTCCTGATTCTGAGTTCAGTGCCCACCCTACCTATTACGGCATCTCTCTATGCTTGGTTATGGGACCGAAGCTAGTGGCTACAGAACTAGTTGCATGTTTATTGATTGTCGAAGATGTTATGTAGAACTGTCCAATCAACTTTGTTCACTGGGAAGAACAAAACAAATGATCCTCTGATATCTCAAAGGCAGAGCAGGTTTAGTCCAAATCTGCAAAAAGCAGGCATGTAGCAAGCATGGACTAGACATTCTTACCTGCTGGAGACGATCAGGAATGGGCAAACTGTCCTTTACATTATACTTCAGGTAGTCCTGAGGTCTTTTTCTTTTCAGAAAACTCCTGCCTGGTTTCCACAGCTGCTAAGAATCAAATGGCATCAAAATTGTGTTACATGAAGCCAGCTCTCCATTACTCGGTAACTGATTTTCCAGTTTGCAAATTATCCAGGTCATTGGATTCTCTTTCTTCATCTGGCTCTTGGCATTTTTGCCATTTCACTGCTTACTAGCCCTCAAACAAGAGGTGTTCAGGGCAAGGGGAGAACCCCAAACCTAAAGCAATCCAGTTTGAACTCATCAAAGAATTAGGAGAGAGATGAAATGGAACTTCCTCCCTACTCTGATGCCTAATCATAGCACAGCAGTGACCTTAGGGAAAGAGCATCATCTCTGGAGCAGGAAGACCTACATTTAGACCTCTCTTCCTACCTGGGGAACCTCCAGCACATCATTTCAGCTCTATGGTTCTCAGCTTCTTCATTTGTAAAAATAGGTGGGGTTGGGCTGGGCGGCCTCTGAGGCCCATTCCTGCTTTAAATCCATGAACTAATAAAATTGGGTCTCACTGAACCCTTCTGGTTTCCTTGGCTCTAAAATGGAGGGATTGTCCTTTTTGTCCTCAAAGGTTCCTTCTAGTTCTAAAGTCATGGTACTGTATGGATTCGGTAAGGCTATAACAGTGGAACACAATCTTTGGAAGGGTTGACCAGTAAACTAAACTAAAGCACCCAGAGAAATATTTTATAGATAAATGATAGAAAGAAGATAGAGATAATAGGTAGGTAGGTAAGATAGATAGATAGACAGACAGACAGACAGACAGACAGACAGACAGACAGACAGACAGACAGACAGACAGA